>NW_011887634.1:0-2632 GCF_000313485.1 Hansenula ciferrii | reverse complement strand
TTTAAATAATTAAATATATTTTAATATAATTATATTATTATTTCTATTTCTACAGCCTTCAGTTTGGCCGCTACAGAAACGAGACTATAACCATTCGATAGCCAATATACGACTCACTTCACTTCCCACTACTTAGAACTTCGTAGCTCCACTTCCTGGCGAGTTATGATGTGTTGAAGTTTGGCTTTTTTGGCCTTCTCATTGGTCAATTCGCTATTTTTTGTTTACTTTTCGTTTTTTTTGTTTACTTTTCAGTTTTTTTTTTTTAATTTTTCTGGCTCTTTGTTTACTTTTCGTTTTTTTTTAAATTTTAATAGTCCTTCTTTGTTTACTTTTCGTTTTCTATGCCATCGTTCTAACGTTCTAACGTCTCCTAACTTCCAGGTTCTAATCCAATTATCTGGGGCTTCCTATTGATGCTACAAGCATGGCTGATAAAAGTTTGGATGAAGTGTGGGAGTTTAGGAATGTTATGCCATTTTGTTTGTCCAAGGAGGTTTATTGTGTTAACACTGAAATGAGTTATTCTCTTGATTGATAGCCCAGGTTCCTGGTGGTTGTTTTGTTAATGTCAGAGTTGGACCCATCTCATATTATCTTGACAGGTGATCGGCTCATGGATATGTTTGGTTTTGAATCTTAACTTTGAGCTGAATCTGTTGCTCTGTTATTCATCATTTAGAATTGGTTTATGATGTTTTAGGTACCCATCTCAGCTTTACACTGGCTTTATACATTCTGCGGGTCAATCATCCATAAAAAAGGCTGGAATTTGGAATGAGAAAGGTCATGAAGCTAATATGTTGGTGATTGGAAAGAATCCGAAACCCCAATATCATCTCCACCAGCATTCAATTTACTCAAAAGCTTATACAATACCATCCAAAAAAAGTGGTTTTAACTTTTAAATATTTGGGGGTGTATCGTGATTAAGGAAAAATATGGTAAAAAATTAATATTCAAATAATAGATGAATACAAAATTGATACTCAACAAACTTGCATGTGCATTTTTGTACTAAGATGTTAAACTTATCAGGTTTGTGACATTATGTGAGATGTTTTGGGTATCACATTTCAGTCAATTGCACTCTAGGTCATATATGGTCCTTTCGTTCTAACGTTCTAGCTTCTAGCTTCAAGTTCTAACTCAATCATCTGCGGCTTTACGACTTTGTCTATTGATGCTACAACCGTTAAGCTGATAATACTATATTGTGTCATTTATCATTTATGTTTGGTCTGTGTGTATCATATCATAATATACTCCTAGATGATGTTTTAGACCCTTTTCAGTTTTACACCATTCTGGGGGTCTATCATTCAGAAAAACAGGGTTGAGCTTAAAAGGAGAATGTCATGAAGTTTTGAATAAGTTAATTTGTTGGTGATTGGGAAAGAATCCGATATGTTAAGCACCATTTAATATACTCAAAGTTGGTCCCTGTTTGCATCTGATAAATGATGGAAATACAGATGATATATTACCAGCATGTGAAGTTGTCTTCATCTTCGGCTTACATGAAATTTCTGCTGTTTTGGTGAAGCTGGTTGACCCTTATCAGTTGAATGTGTGTCTTTTGGACGTTAGCATGATTTACTGTAATTTATGGTATTATTGTGCTGTTTGTTATTTTAGGTCACCCATATTTGGTATGCGTTATTATAATATACTTCAAAATTTGATACAATTCCATTCAGAAAAAAGGTTTGGACTTTTTAATTTGTTAGTGCTTAAGACCATTCTATTTACAGAACATCTATATTCAGGATACAGACAAAGCTGTGGAAGCCCATACAGAGAAAACTAGCTCAGATACTCAACAAAGTTACATGTGGATATTCGTACTACTAGGATGTCAACCTTATTAGGTTTGTGTCATTATGTTATAGTCTCCATGTGAGATGCTTTGAGGTATCAGCTTCCAGTCAATTACGCTTTTGGTCTGGTCCTTTGCCATTGAACTAAATGAGTGGTTATTTATCCGATGTGCTATGAAGATTCTGTTTGGATTTTAGGTGGAAGTGGTAATTGGTCAAAAGTTTGGATTGATGGTTCGCATTACAGTGTTAATTGTTTACTAATCAAGTTTCAGAGTCATTGATGTATGAGTTGAGTGGACTGTGCTACAGATTATGTCCATACCAGTCGTTACATTTTGTGTCAACTTAACCATCCTACAGGTGTACGCACATTTCCATACCTCCTAATCAAGCTTCAGAGTCATTGATGTATGAGTTGTGCGGACTGTGCTACAGATTATGTCTTTTAGATACCGTTCGTTACATTTTGTGTCAACTTAACCATCTACAGGTGTACGCACATTTCCATACCTCTCTAAATTCCCATTTGAGATATTTATACGCTCTAATATCACATTTGGAGACTAATTACTTAGGTCTTCGTATACTCCGATGAAGTTGGTCCCTATTTATAGAATTATGTGGTGCTAAATATTTACTTGAAGTATGGGTATTAATTGTGTTAGTGCTAAGATATTGACCAAGTCACTGGACTCATATTTCAGGTGGTCTTTTATTCATGTCATGTTCACATCTCAGATTATTGTGACAGGTGTACAGCAGATATATATATGGTGGGCTTGACCATGACTTGGATTTAATGTTGAAAG
>NW_011887633.1:0-12544 GCF_000313485.1 Hansenula ciferrii | reverse complement strand
TTTCAACGAAAACACAAATTATAGGTGAACAACAACTATATTTCAACTACCAACCTGATCTTGTTCAGAGGCAAAACTTTGTGTGTACAATTAAATTCCTCCATTGGTTTTGATTTAATAATTGTTGCTTTTGGATACACAATTTTGACCATCAATAATGCCACCCTCAACAGATCAACCCACAAGTGTCCTCAAAACAAATGCTCACATAGCTATTGATCCAGTCACAGTTGTCATCAAAGAATGTTTACTGATATCATCATCCATGAGAAAGACATCCAAGTATTCCCAATCAGGGGTTGCCGCCATTTTAGGAAATGGAGGAAGTGAGCTGTTCAGTGAAGATAATGAAACTGCTAGATTTGGTCTCGGTTCAAATACCAATGGACCAACAAACAATTCTATAAATGATCCTTTATTATCTGGATTTATACAATTGAGATTTATGTTAAACAGTGCCCAGGACTTGCAAGAAATTGACTCATTGACATTACTTCAACCTTTCTTGTTGGTGATAAAGTCAAGTTCAACAACTGGTGCAATCACATCACTAGCGTTGGATTCATTATCGAAATTCTTGAGTTATAACATCATTTCATCAGAATCCAAGAATCTTCTATTCACATTAACACATATTATCAGTTCCCTCACACATTGTCGTTTTGAAGCTTCTGAACAGTCGTCTGATGACGCCGTGTTATTAAAAGTTCTTAATTTGCTTGAGACCATAATCAATTCAGAGCTTGGGGATTTACTATCCGATGAAGTTATATATGAGGTTGTGCAGACTTCATTATCGTTAGCATGTAACAAAAGAAGAAGTGAAGTATTGAGAAAAGCTGCAGAATTATCAATGTACAGTGTTACAGTCAAAATTTTTGGAAGATTAGATGCTATCGAACCAGAGCAACATCATCATGTTGTAGAGGAGACACAAGATTACACAAAAAACCAATTGGTTGAGTCCATAGGTACGAATGATGATGTTGGTTTATCTAAAAAGTCATTTGAAGTTACAAACCAAGGAAATAAACCATTTGGTCTTACTGCTGTGAAACAATTTTTAGGTATTTTGATTTCAATGATTGCACCTGAGAATCAATTCAAACATACAGAATCAACGAAAGTTTTTGCTTTTTCATTAATATCCACAGCTGTTGAAATGACTGGGGATAGATTCTCATCATTTCCAAGCTTGTTGCACTTGGTTGCTGATCCGGTCTTCAAGCACACATTGAATATTATTCAAAACGTCAACTCTTTACCAACTCTTCAAGCAGCTTTACAGCTCTTTACCACATTAGCTCTCACTCTAGGTGATCATTTACAACCACAAATTGAGCTAACATTGATTACAATTTTTAAAGCTACATTACCACAAGATGAAACCAAGAAGAAACCAGCAGCAAGTGGTAAGTCCACCCCGGTTGAGCTTAATCAAAAGTCTCTTTCAGCTAAAGAGCTCTTAGTGGAAGAAATTTCAATTCTCTGGACTAGATCTCCATCATTTTTTATTAATTTATTCATCAATTACGACTGTAATTTTCATAGAAATGATTTGACAGTGAGTTTTATTAGCTTTCTATCACAACTATCTTTACCAGAAAGTGCATTATTCACAACAGAGAATGTTCCACCGATCTGCTTGGAGGGTATTGTATCATTTGTTAATAAACTCTATGAGCATATCAAGATTACTGATAGAGATGATTTAAAAGAACCACATGAATTATTTCTAAAGAAACAAAAGAAGAAAGAATTTATTGGTGCTACTTCGATTTTCAACAAGAAACCAAAAGATGGTCTTAAGGCTTTAGAAGATAAAGGATTCATCAAGTCAGCTACTGATTTGGATGAGGTTGCGACATTTTTCTATGAGAAATCAAGTAGATTGGATAAGAAGGTTTTGGGGGAATTTCTTGCTAAACGTGATAATGTTGATGTACTAAAGCATTTCTATTCCTTATTTGACTTCAAAGGTTTAAGAGTAGATGAAGCTTTGAGAATAATTTTGAAAACCTTCAGACTTCCAGGTGAAGCACAACAAATTGAAAGAATTGTGGAAAATTTTGCAGGTAGATATGTTGAGTGTCAAAACTATGGGCAATTCAGCTCTGCTGTAAATGAGGGTGCTAAAGAAGAAGATAATGATGTGAATGGGGATTTCACGAAAGAAGAGAAACAATCAGAAGATAATATCGAAACATCAAAAGCCTCATTGGAAGTTATAGATGTTGTTTCAGATGAAATCCAAGAACCAGTTGAGCCTGATGAAGATGCTGTTTTTGTTTTGAGTTTCTCAGTGATTATGTTGAATACTGATTTACACAACCCAAACATCAAAGCGCATATGACTCTTGAAGATTATAAAAAGAATTTACGTGGTGTGTATAATAAAGGTGATTTCCCTGCTTGGTATTTGGAGAAAATATATCAATCAATTCATGATAAAGAAATTGTTATGCCAGAAGAGCATCATGGCTCATCACAATGGTTTGATGACTCCTGGAACAATTTAATTGCTGCGAATATCTCAGTTACTGATGAGTTTTTTGCAGTGGAGCAATTCAATGTTAACGAGATTGCCAAATTCAATGAAGCACTATTCCAATCTGTTTTTGATTCTATTAGTGATACAGTTTTCAAAATTTTTGAAATTGCAGTTGATGACCAAATTATTACAAAAATGATGACCACTGTTGATAAATTAGCTCAAATTTCTTCATTCTATGATTTAAATGCTTACTTGGATAGATTAGTTTTGAAACTAGCAGAGCTAACTAGCTTGACTGAACCAGCTCAACCACTTGATACATCATCAAGAATTAAAACTACAAGAATTAAAGTTGAAGGTGGTGAATCTGTTACTGTCAGTGAAACATCTGTTGCTTTTGGTAAAGACTTTAAGGCTCAAATCTCAACAGTGGTTTTGTTCAGAGTGTTAGGGAGAGATTATCAGAAACTTGGAGCTGGTATAGAAAGTGTCTTCAAAATCATCTCAACATTGTACCAAAATGGGTTGATTGAACCTGACTTATTCCCTGAATTCCAATCCAAGTATAAACTTGCTAAGTTACCAAAAATAAGGCCTGAAGTTTCATTAACTAGATCATCTGTTACGAAGGGTTTATTCTCAACTTTTGCATCATATTTGAAGGGAGATGACGAACCAACAGATGAACAAGTTGAAAACACATTATCCACATTAGACTGTATCAAATCATGTGGGGTTGATAAATTATTTGAGAATCCAAATATCACTTCTAGTAATGAATTTAGCATTCTTCACTCTATTATTGCCGCGTTACCACAAGAGCATACTCCAGAAAATGAAAATTCGTTTGAGCCAGATGTGTTTTTCCATTTAGAAAGTGCACTTGTGCTTACATTAGAATCAAATTCAAGCTCACAAGATATTTCTAAATTGATTAGCTACATTGAAAAAGTTGAAGCTAATAAAGAAAATAAAAGATTGAATCAATCAATGCGTTTGAGGTTATTGACATATAAGTTGATTCTTTTCTCTGGGTACACAAGCTCTGATACCAAACCAATTCATAACACAATCGACCAAATCACAACTGTCGATAGAACACTTTTGGAAAAGAAATCAGCACAAATATTACAACCTTTGTTTACATTAGCACATTCAGGATCATCACACAGTGATTCTGTTTTGACTTACGAAAACTTCTGGAAAGTGCTTAGAAACATTGCTTCATTATCTCAATATTCAAATGCAGTTTTTATATTTATTGAAGGTTTATTGAAATCATCACCAAAATCCATTACAAGTGTTAACTTCATGTGGTTACTTGGACTGTTAGATGAAATTTCTTCAGTTGGTGCAATTGGTGGTCAATGGGAATCCGAATATGATAGTTTAGTTAAAAGTGGTCATGTTGTTGATAAGGAAAATCCATATCAGGAGATTGTTCAATTGTCATTAAGATCTATAAGTTTAACAGCACTTCTGATTGACATTAAAGATTCTCTTTCCAAGGAGGAAACATATGCGTTGATTCAAGCATTAGCACATCAATGTGTGAATCCATGTCATCAAATTAGATCATATGCTTTAAGTTCTTTAGAAGATACTGTCTTGAAAATTGAATTAACTGATCAAGTCACTGCAGGTGGTATTTTTGATTATGGTTTAATTCCATTATTAAATGAAGATGTTCCAAAACGTGATATTTTGGGTACAATTTCCAAAGTTTATATTCACTCTTATAAATTAAAGAAAGCAGATAATGAGATTTTTTTGAAAATTTTAGATATTTTCAATCAATATTTAGAAGATCCAGAGATTGAATCTGAATTACAAACATTGATTTCAGAAAAAAAGAGCATTGATAAAGAAAATGGAATCGGTGGGACTGAAACACCTGTTGTTAGTCAAGAGGAGTTTAAATCAGAAGATCAAGCAAAAGAGCAAGTTACAAAGGATGAATTGAAAGCTAATGAAACCGCAGAAGAGAAAGAAAACGAGGAAAATGTTGAAGAACAAGATGCCACAAAATTAGAGAATGACGTAGAGTAGTGATTATTATATATTAATGTACAATTCAAAAAAAGGTATTATGAGATTTAATAATATGCGTAATGTATTCGACTACAATAACTTAATATTATCCAAAAGTGGTTGGGATTCATTTCAACATCTTTATATATTATTATTCAGCTTGATCATCCACTAATTCTAATAAAATTGAAGCATTTTTCAATCCAGCATCATTAATTGTTTCATCTAATTTATTAAATAAATTTTCCCTTTGACTTGTTAAAGTAAACAATTGACCTTCTTTAACTTGATCCACTGTTGCTTTTAAAACTTCATATATTACTTTAACTTTATCATCTGTATTAAATCTACGAACACGACGTGAACCATCACCAAGACGAATTTGAACACGAGTTGTTGTTGTTGGATTATTTTCAGGTTCTGGATGATCAATTGCCTCTATTTGTTTGAATTTATCTTCATCTGATAATTCTTTTGGTTTTTGTTCATCTTCCTCGTCATCATCTAATTCTATCGGATCTGATTGATCACCACTGTTTAAGATCTTAACATCATCTTTATCATCTGGATTTTTACTTCCTAAAGATTGTTGAATTGCTAATTCCATTTGTTGTTCTTCAGTTAAAGTTGAAGGATCAACTTTCTTTTTATGTTCCACAGTTGGATTTATATGACCTGGATCTAATGAAAATTGATCCAAAAATTCTTTAACTTCCTGGATCCAACTATTAACTGATGGTACTTCAGACCACATTTTCAATCTTTCACCTGTAAGTGGATCTAAAATTGCAATATGTGGATAATCTTGGAAATGATAAAAATTTGAATAATCTTGTCCACTTGATGAATCATGTTGATATTGTAAAAAAATGAAATTTTCTTTAACAATGTTTTTTATACTTGTAGTTGACCAAAAATCTCTATTTAAAACTTGACATTGAAATTCACCATTATTTTGAATATTAACCATTAACCATCTTTTTTCAGCTCTACCTTTTTGTTTAGCCATATTTAAATCTATTTTTTCAATCAAATCAAAAGGTGGACGAAATATTCTTGCTAACCTTCTTTGAGTTTCATTTAACCCAGTGGAAATTTCTTCACCATCACTATCAACTTCAACAACTCTATCATCTTCATCTGAATCTAAATCATCTCTTTGATTGAAAATCCCTGGTCTTCCACCACCAAAGAAGTTATTTGGTGTTGAAGATCTTTGTTGATTTAATAATCCATTAAATGAACCACCAATCCCACCAAAAGTACCTGGAAAAACACCAAATTGATCATCACCACCAACTAATCTTTCATGAACCGCAGCATCTGGTGCTCTTGGTTCATTTTGTTGTTGATTCTGGTATGCTTCATTTTGTAATCTTTCAGCTAAAGCAGCATCATCTTCATCATTAGCACTATTGAAATTATTTGAAGAAGAAGAAGCAACGCCGCCACCTGAT
Organism: Hansenula ciferrii; assembly: GCF_000313485.1. NCBI lineage: Eukaryota > Fungi > Ascomycota > Saccharomycetes > Phaffomycetales > Wickerhamomycetaceae > Hansenula > Hansenula ciferrii. The sequence goes on along the minus strand of NW_011887633.1, from coordinate 6,562 downwards.
TGTTGTGCAATTGAAGGACCATGTTCGAAAAATAATGCAATTGCAGCTTCTAAATCACCACCACCCATCTCTAGGAATGTTTCTGCAGCTTGGGCATCTGAAGAACCTGTGATTGCTAAGAACGTATCAACTTGTTCAGACATTATGGGTTATGATATTTAGCGATTTGACTTTATGTATTATAAATATAGTATTTTTTCTTTGTTTTCTTGTGTCTTCTATATGTTATGTAATTCAATTAAGATTATATGATCAATTTATACTGATTGAGTAATGTCTCTCATAAACTAAGTGAATTCCAAATTCTTCTCTTGTAATGATCTCAATATCTTGTGGCAATTTGAGTATTTTTATGATGTTGTTTAAATCCCGAGCGAGGAAAAGCGTTATGAGCACGGGAGTCCGAATACTATCATTTATTAACTATATATCAACACTTTGAAGACCAACAACTTCATGATGAGAGAGGCTTTTATTCTACATTTTGTTAGGTGAATCAAGTAACGAATATGTATATAATAGATCTACAATCAATGGCAAAAATTAACATTATTCATTTATACTCAATCCAGTTATATAATACAAATATAATATACTATAATAGAACTCCTTCGATGTTTAAATTCTTTCTTAAATTTCTTTAATACTAACAAATTAATAATCATTGTGGTTGTTGTTGAACTTGTGGATATGATGCAGTTGTTGTATAAACAGGATATTGACCATATTGTGGTACATTACTAGCATAATAAGTAGTCTGTGGTACTTGTTGTGGATTATAATAACCTGATGGTAAAGTTTGTTGATATTGATATTGAGTTTGTTGCAAATAAGGTGATGGTTGTTGAGGTTGTTGAGGTTGACCATAAGCTGCTTGCTGCTGCTGCTGCTGCTGTGTTTGTTGTTGTATATAGCCTTGATGCGATGGATGTTGATATAATCCTTGTTGTGGTTGTTGCTGTTGTTGTTGAGGAATATATTGTTGTTGTGATTGAGGTGTTTGTATTTGGGATTGAGATTGTTGTTGTTGTTGTTGTTGTGGTTGTTGTTGAGATTGAAGACCTGGTGATGATGATGATGATTGTTGTTGTTGTGGGGGTAAATTTGGATAACCAACATAAATGGTTTGATTAGCTTGATGACGCATTGGTAATTCACCTTTTGGTTGGATATGAGTGAATCCAGTATTAGGTGTATTATTTTGAGATCGAGAATCTTGTGGAACTTGATGTTGTTGATGTTGTTGTTGACCATTTGGAAATTGGAAATTTATACCAGATATACCTCTTTCTTCAATTTCATTATTAACTAAATCAGTCATTGTAGTTGGACCAATAGATTCTTTCTTCAAAGGTTGTTCTTGATATAAATAATTAGCTTCAATTTTTTCTAACTTTATTGGGATTTGAATTTTATTTTTAATTAAATCTAAATCATATTCAATTTCATTTTCAAAAGCTTCAAAAATTGGTTTTTTATCAGTACTGAAAAATGTATTAAATTTTCTAACTCTTTGATCAACTTTTTTAATTTGTTCATTTGATGCATATCTTGAATTTTTCCTTTCACCAACTTTTTTAGTTGAAATTTTAAATCTTTTATCTAAATGACTTAATTTAGATAATTTATCATCATTATAATAATCATTTTCTAGGCGAATCAGGTCTTGAGCTGTTGATGATCTTATTGATTTTTTCAAATCCATACGATCTTTTATACTTTGTCTCCAAACTAATTCAACGTTTGATCTTGTTGAATTTTCAATTAAATCAGATTCATAATCATATTTTGATTTTAAAATTTTTAATTTAGATCTATAAGGATCCAATATTTTTTCAAAAGATTCAGTAAATATGGGTATATTTTCTAATGGAGGTGATATTGGAGTTCCAGGTGGTGGAGATGTAGCTCTTTTAATTAATTCAGATTGTGAAGCATTTTTCCTGCGTTTATTTAATTTTGATTCAGCTGTACTTATAGATTCTGAGCTTGTTTCTTGATCTAATAAAGGTAAATTATTCAAGACGAATTCTTCATAATCATCATTTTGTTTTTTCAATTGAAGTTGTAATTTTTCTATATTATTCAAAAAAGTTTCCACTCTTGATAATCTTGAATTTCCAAATTCTTTTGCTAAATTTTTATAATCACCTTGTAATTTTTTTTGTATTGATTCAATATCATTGATTTCATTCAATTCATCTAAATTCTCTAATATTTGATCAACATCTTGAGAATTTAAAGAATCATCCATATTTATAGATGATAATTTCCTCTTCTTTTGAAGTGATATTTCATCTTTTGTTTCAGAAATAGACATTTTTGCCAGACAAGATTATGTTCACTTATTACTAGTATTCACACTTATGATATCAGATCTGCTTTTTATTGTTTTGAATAAGGCTATTACCTAAGTTTCTTTGTTAAATTGTTGATATTGTTGACGTTGAAGCTGGAAACACAAGAATAATGCAAAGTGTTTAGGGAAAAAGAAAAAAAAAGCTTTCTGCAAATCGGATTCGGAAATTTCGTGTAATTGACAACTGGATAAGCGAAAATATGGGATTATATCTGGGTTGTTTTAATCCTGATTATCTTATGATTTGAGTGATTATGGGATTGAATAGTTGATGTAGTTGTACTCTGTGTGTTTGTTAGTGTTATTCTCGAGTTTTCAGGGTTAAAATTGGGTACGAATTGCAAAGAATCTGACAATGTTGAATCGATCGATAAAGCACTGGAGCAGGAACCAACTGGACAGGAAATTGTGCACAGCTAAGTCAGGACAACTTTGGATTCTTAAGACACAGATAGAGAAAAGTGTATAGATGTTCAACTTACCTCGATTACTGACTTCAGTTTGTAAATATCACTGTTTCAATCTGATTGTTTCTCTTTGTTTCTTCAATTGATTGTTTCCAGTTTCAACGCATTTTAAAGCCAACATATAAATTTACACATTGGCTATTTACCCGTGGAATTTGTGCAGAATGGGAGAAGGGCTTAATTACAAGTGAGTTTACTCTTGATGTGAGGAGCTAGTTCTACTGATATATTGGAATTAAACGAATGGTAGTCAAATAATTCTCTATATCTTTTCATTATATATGTGCTAGATCTTGTTTTAGTTAATCAGCTATACAAAGTTTAGTGGCTTGAATGTTGGAACTCAGGTACATCAGTTGCTTTCAGATTTTGTCGCGCAACAGAAAATCAACGATCTGTTCAACTCTCATTACAACACTTGTAGACCATTAGGATGATAATATATATATATCAAACCATAGTAAATGGTAAGAGTAGCTATTGGATACCTAGCACATGGCATTTCAATAATCATGAACACACGATCAAAGTATACTCAACTTGTTTAAGCTTTCAATGATGCAGGGTTAATTTTGCGCGATCATCTCGTAATTTTCAGATGTTAAAGATTTGATGGCTCTACGAGAACAAAGTTGACCATGGTAAGCAGGATTGGGATATGGTAGAGTAGAATATAGCACTTTTAATAGCCTCCATATTCCCTATGTACTTCACTAGTTTCTCTGCCCACCGTAACCAAAAACTGGTAAAACTAAGCTTTGAATTGTTGAGTTCTTATTTAACAAACAGTAAAACGCGCTGAAAGCCTGAAACTTAAAAATGTTCACTGTTTATTTTTTTTTAGATTTTACGTTTTTTCTTGCACACAAAAACGCAATTCCCATTTATAGTAATTGCGAATTCTAATAAGACGAAAAAACCAAAATCGGTAATTTTGCGCGATTTCTAATTAAATTAGAAAAAAAATTATAAGCTGGTAAAATAGAAACCGTTTAAACTAGTATAAAACATTATTTGATACTCAATCCATCAAAAATTATTTCACATAAATTATAACAATGGAAAACGAAGAACTTATAAAGCAATACATCACTGCACTTGATGCTTCTCTTGATGATTTAGAACCAGCTATCAAAGAATTAAGTGCTAAATCATTTGAAGATCGTATTAATGAAACTTCTGATGAACATGAAAGAATTAAAATTGCAAATGGTTATGCTTATATACTGACATCTTTATCATTTGGTAAGTTATAATACACCCAGTTTCAATCTGAATTATATATTAACATACATTATAGCTTATTTAAAATCAAAAGGTATTGATACAAATAATCATCCAATTTCAAAAGATCTTGCAAGAGTTAAATCTTATATGAATAGAGCTAAAGAAGCTAAAGAACCAAAGAAAGGTACGTATAATCATATCAACTCTCATAAATGAATAAATCATACTAACATACCCATAGAAAATAAAGTTGATACTGCAGCTGCTAAACGTTTCATTGAAGCTGCTTTAAATAATGGTACAGGTAATTCAACAGTGATAACAGGAACTCCAGAACCTGCAATTAGTTCAGCTTCATTCCAAGGTAAACATACAAAATTTCAACAATCTGATAATGATTCTGATGAAAAAAATAATAAAGATAATAATGATAAAATAAGGAATAAACAAAATAAAAAAATTGGTAATAATGATAAAGTTAAGAAACCAAAAAAGGATAAAAAAAAATCAACAAAATGAATGCCACCACCTGATTCAATGGTATAATTTCAATCATATAACATCTTAAAATAGATAAAATTATTCAATAATTGTAGTTTAATTTATAGTATAGTTTCCCATCACTCCGGGTTAATTATATTTCCTGCTTATTTAATCAAGATTTTGCTGATCGCGAATATTATTGACTCTTATTGAAAATGAGAATTGATAGACAGATATCAACAACATTTTGAAGGAAGAGTACAATTGGATTAGTTAATTGTCTGAAGCTTTCAAATAATCCTTAAAGTTTATAATTCAGATCACTTTTTGGGATCAAATATTGCAGGTCAATTATCATCAATCAAACTAAACATTAATTTCTCATTAAATTAATAGCTGCTCTTCTTGCCCCACCCTAATATTCAAAACATGACAATATTTTCAACTTTATCATCATTTTTCCGTCGAAATAGAAAGAAAGTAATCATTAGTTCAAGTATCATTGCAATAATATATTTTGGTATTGGATTTTTAAAACAAAAATTTATTGATTATCAATTAAAATTAGCTGAAGAAAGATTTTCAAGGGAACAAATTCGTAGAAGATTTGAACAAACTCAAAAAGATTCTTTATATACCATATATGCTTTGGTTCCTGTTTTAGCCTCTCCTATTTTTGATAGTTTACCTGTGGAAGAGATTACTAAAGCTTTACAAGCTAGAAGATTAGATAAAAAGGGTCTTGGAGGTAGTGGAATTGGTGCTAGTACTATTGGTGATGATAATTCAAGTACAACAACTGAACAACAACAACATCAAGTTGTTGATGGTGAAACTAGTGAGAAGAAAACTAAAAATGAATTATGGAGTGATTTGAAAAGTCAAAGTTTAACAAGATTTTTAACTTTATTATATTCAAATGCTTTATTAATTTTATTTACAAGATTACAATTGAATATTTTAGCAAGAAGAGAATATTTAGAAGATGCATTAAAAGTTGCAGCAACAAAACATGGGTTTAATGAAAGAATTGATTTAGTTGATAATACAAATAATGAAAGTTTATTTTATGTTAATGAACAAGCTTATTTATCATTTAGTTGGTGGTTATTAAATCGTGGTTGGATTCAAATTAGAGAACGTGTTAAATCTGCTGTTGATGAAGTATTTGAAGAAATTAATCCAAGAGCTGAATTATCATTAGATGATTTTGCTATATTATTAAGTAAAACTCAACAAATTATTGAATCACCAAATACCAATAATAGTAATAATGAATTAGATTTTATAAGTTCTGTTTTATTACCACCAGAAAATTTAGAAACTTTTGTTGTTCAACAAACATTAGATGAAGAAAACATTGAAACTTTATCAAAAGATAATACTATATTACGTACATTAATTGATGAAACTAAAAATTATGTTCAATCATCATCAAGTCTTATTGTATTAAGTTCATTAATCAATGTTGGTATTACAACATTATTAAATAATATAGCATTAACTTTATCATCAAGAGATCCATCACAAGAATCACCAAATGAAATTAAAGTTAAATTAGCAATTTTATTAGCAAATATTACAAAAGCATCAAATGATTTTAAAAATGGTACAAGAAGTGATTATATTAATAATATGGATAAAGTTACAGAATTAGATGAATTGAGTGCTAGTGTGTACTCTAATTTTGAAATATGAATCAGATATTTTGTGATAAAACTATAATTAATTATGAATTTATATGAGAGACTATGCAGTTTGTGTAGCACTTATAGTAGCCGCGAATTTCCTATACCCCTAAAATGACCTAATGGTGACAATATCCACTGGAACAAGAACATAATAAATGAGGCTAACTATTGATAATATGGAACTTGATCTATTAATTCCAATAAAAAAGTACATCAAATAAAAGAATGCTCTATTTGAAGTGAAATATAGTTAAAAATCCGATATGTACTATACTAATAGTAGAGTGCAAAAAAAACTCTAGGCAGGGCTCCGGCAGGAGCCGGCCTGGCGCCCG
>NW_011887632.1:0-152691 GCF_000313485.1 Hansenula ciferrii | reverse complement strand
ATAATAATTACAAATTTACATCATTATTATAATAGGTTCATATTATAATATATTAATTAGTAATCACGTCTTCTATTCAATAAAATCATTTGTGATTTGAAAGTTGATAGAGTCCCAAAAGAGCTTTTTAATCTTCGATGTTTAATTCCACTCCGCACTGGTTCAACCCCATTGATGAACAATGACATCTCTGGATCATTTTTTCTCATACAAGATACTGTGTTTATGATTTTTGAAATGATAGTTTGTGTCTCTAATTTAGTCTTGAACTGTCTTTTTATGATCTCAATAGTATATGATTGCTGTGCTGCAAAATGGGCTATTTCATCATAGAATCTAAAGACCCTCAAATCATGAATATATTCGTAGTAATTTGAATGATTGTTCATTGAATTATTTTTTCGAAAACTCTCAACATCATCTACCGAAAGCATATCGTTTCTCTCATTAAACCTATAAGAGTCAAACATTGCAGAAACATTTGCAAGCTCTTTGAAATAAACTGATCCTGGAAATTTCATGTTTGATGATTTCCAAGCATCCCTATCAAACCTTTCCCAACTAGTTAAGACTCCATCATTTGTCCATCTACATCCATCAAAGTAATCATGTACATCCACCGAATATAGCTCTGGACTTTCAAATTCTATAAGATTTAAACTTGGGTTTTGAGACCCTTCTTCCAATTGGACTCTAAAAGGACTATCACCACTGTTGAATAAATCATGATATCCAGTCAAAATAGAGATATCCATCGACATTCTTTTAATTTGTTTCTTCAACAATGACCCAGGCCTTTTCATGACTGTATTCAAAAGAAACATAACTCTCTCTGGTGATGTTATCATCTTAGGTAAAATACATGTTGCCTCTTCTACATATTCCTTACAAGTTTTCACTTCTAGAAATTCATACTCAAACTTCTTCGACTCTTTATTTCTCAAATAAATCTGATATCCATCATACCATTTATGAGGAAAGTCTGGACCATATTTTAAAAAACATGCATCGTTATCTTTCATCTTTTGCGTTGAGCTTAGAACTAAAAGGATTTGAATATCACTATAATCTTTATAAATTTTATGGGAAAACTCATTATAGAAAGCTTTGTTTAACCTTGTTAACGTACAACGACCTGCTGTTTGGAAATCTGTTATCCTATCCCATATCTCATAAGGAAATATATCGCCAAAATTTGAAGGTGCCTGATCTTGTGAAATTGTTGTACTTCCTATGGTTGTCGATGGATTTTTGCTTTTCAAGGTATACAAAGAAACATTCATCTTTTTGAACCTTATGACAAATAGCCACTCAAAAATAACTGAAATCCAGAATCTTATGTGATAAAAGAAAACTTTAATTCTCCAAAATAGAATCAGTATTGGTCTTACTTTAGTAATCATGAATCTTGTACTGAAAGTCATTCCATCTTTAGGATCAAAACTATCAATATATATCCACCTATGAAGGTTTGGAGCGATTTCTCTGATAATATCATTAACTAGAAATAATAAAGCTGCAAATATGTGGTGTGATATCCAAACCATTTTGATGTTTCAATTGACTTGGTTCTACTGTCACAGTTAAGCGTAAATATTTATGATATATTGTTTGTCTTTGATGTGTATAGCAAAGCAATAAATGATATACACGATAGACTATATTGAGGATATCTTTTACTTTAAACACTTTTTTTTTGAGATCAAATAATTTTCTTGAGATGACGATATTTAACTCAACTTTCTGCTCAACTTTTTTTTGCTCGACTCTATTGTATCTGTCATTGGATTCGGGCCTATAAGAATGTGAGTTTATATACCTCTCTGCCTAATCTTTAAACAGAGCTCCAACAATTCTCTTCCTACGCGGTCCTTCCTTCTGCCTAGAGACACGCAACACGCTTTTTCCCAAGCTCCAATCTCCCTACGCGTCGCCCTAATTCAGTCACCGTCGCGCTCGCGCTAAATTTTTTTTCTTTCCCAGTGGCCCTTTTCGGTAAACAAAGTTTTCGCGACTGTTTAATTAAACCTTTCAGATTTGTTTACAGAAAAGCTTTTTTAATTTAGACTTGATTACTGGTCTTTAATTGAGCTACTCAGTTCATTGAAGAAGTTTAGATACCCATTAGAAGACCCATAGAACCAGAGAAGGGAATACTTCAGAACCAATCACATCACCAGGCACCCTTTTTGAAACCTTCAAAGACTCATTTCCACAAATTCGTTTGTTTACATTTTAAATTTCATAACCATATTACATATATCAATTACCATTTCACTCCAAATAAACACACCCGCTGAGCTTCAAAACAGCTCAAACCTACTATAGCATATTCAAAATCACAAGATGGAACACACAAGACAAGCCTTGAAAGATATAGGGACCAATTCCCCCAGCGTCAAGAGACAAAAATTGAATAACAATTCTTCACATCAAAATCAAAATCAACATCAACATAAACATGAGCGCCAGGCAATAACAGAAAGTTTGAAAGAATGGAGGAAAAGTTGGCTTGCTGCTATGCGTGAAGCAGTGATATATTTTGATAGTAATGATCTAGCTAGTACAGATTATTCATCTATAAAGAAACGTGAAAAGGAAAAAGCTATGAAATTATTTACTCAAGTGGGCGCTACTATACAAAAATTTTATGATAATAAAGTTACAATTGTTGTTTCAAGAAGAGATAAATCAGATCTACCGCAAAATATGCTACAAGATACAAGATTGAAAATTTGGAATTACGAAAAAGTATTTAGATTTTTGAAAAATCTTGGAGAAATACCTTCACCTGTTCAACCTAAAACTCAAAATAAACATTTATCATCCTTATTACATGATGAAAAACTTTATGGTCCTAATGATCGTGATCCAAGTGCTAAAAGGGATGATTTCAATTATTTCAAGAATCAATATTTCTTTGTTTATGATTTACGTCAAGTCACAAGACCAATTGCAGTTAGAGAATGGAAAAATAAAGATCCAAAAAAACCATACCCACATTTATATGCATCAAGTTATGGTAGATCACCATTTATTCCAGATCCTGCTGATAGTACTTTACCCAAAAAGATACAACGCAGAAAAATAAGAGATGAACAAAATAGAAGATACAGAGATAAACTTCGTGTGATTTATAATGAAGCTGAAGGTAGAGTTTTCGGGGATCCATTTAGTGATTTTTCAGAAGGTGAAAGTGATTCTACTTTATATGATCGTGAAAATGTTGATACAATGCCACCACCTGCTAAATTAGAACAACAAGGTGTACCAGATTTAACAAGACAAGCATCATTAATATCAAATAAATTTATGGAAGTTACTAAAAGAGATAATTATGAAATTCAAGCATCTGGATATAATGGCTCAACAAACGTTTCACAACAATCAACAGAAGTTCAAACGAAAAATGGTCTTGCACCAACAGGGTCATCAGTTGCATCAAAACAAGTTAATTCATTAACAAAGAAATTAATTTTCAAAAAACAACAAAAAGCAAATATTGAACAAGCACAAAGATCTAAACAAAAAGTTCCAGGATATTGTGAGAATTGCAGAGTTCATTTTGACGATTTTGACGAACATATCAAATGTAACAAACACAGATCATTTGCCATTGAAGATTCCAATTTCTCTGATATTGATAATTTGATTGGTAAACTTAACGATAACATTGCATTTAAAACATAGGTAAAAGGGTTAAAAAAACACACACAAAAAAACAAAAAAAGAGAATAATTTATACATATATATAAATAACAACTTAGCATTATCATCATCATTATTTTTTCTCTTAATTTCGTTTGGTTTCTTCTTTTTAATTTAATTTTAATTTAATATAAATAAAATTATATCGGGCTTATATAATCTATTCGTATGTGTTTATGTAATCATATAAATGTGGGTTAACCGATTGGATTTTTTTCTATTATACTCTTGATTGAAATCTTGAGTATGGTGAAATATTAGACAAGAACAAACGAATTAGATCAGTAAACTAAGCTATTGAAAAATGTTTAACCTACTGAAGGCCCCACTAAGGAGCTCTTCAAGATGCATATCCCAACTCAGAGCTACTTCAAAGTCAAGTATACTAATAAACCAGAGATTTTTAAGTACATCAATAATACTTCAAGCTAAAAGAGATCGTAGAAGTTATAGAAGACCATTGAAAAGAAGAAGAATTAATATTCCAGATTTTGCTACAGTGTCACAATTAGTTAATTTGATGGGTGTCAGCTATGATCATTTAGCAAGAAGATTAGAAGAAATGGGATTTGAAGATATGAATCATAATTTTATCTTAGATGCAGAAACTATCGGATTAATTGCAGATGAATATGGATTTGATGTTAAATTTGGTGAAGATGAACAAGGTGAAGATCTTGTACCTGTGATTCCTGAAGAAAACTCAAAATTTTTAAAACAAAGACCTCCAATCGTGGCAATTATGGGTCATGTTGATCATGGTAAAACAACAATTTTAGATTATTTAAGGAAAAGCTCAATTGTAAGTCAAGAACATGGTGGTATTACTCAACATATTGGTGCTTTTTCTGTTAAAGCCCCTATCTCTAAGAAAGTCATTACATTTTTAGATACACCAGGACATGCCGCTTTTTTAAAAATGAGAGAAAGAGGTGCCACTGTTACTGATATTGTTGTTTTAGTTGTTGCAGCCGATGATTCTGTTATGCCACAAACTAAAGAAGCTATAAAACATATTAAGAAATCAGGAGTTTCAGTTATTGTTGCAATTAATAAATGTGATAAAGAAAATGCAAATCCTGAAAAAGTTATTGCAGATTTAGCTGCAAATGATATTGATGTTGAAGATTATGGTGGTGATACACAAACTGTTAAAGTTTCTGGGTTAACAGGGTTAAATATGGACACTTTAGAAGAAAGTATTGTTACATTAAGTGAGATTTTGGACCTAAAAGCACAACCAACAAATATTCCTGTTGAAGGTTGGGTTATTGAATCTGAAGTTAAAAAGGGAATGGGTCCAATTGCAACAGTTTTAATTCGTCAAGGTACACTAAAACCAGGTAATGTACTTGTTGCAGGTAATACTTATTGTAAAGTTAGATCAATCAAGGATGAAGGTGGTAAAGTTATTAAATTAGCTGGTCCATCAACACCAGTAGAATTATGGGGTTGGAAAGAAGTTCCAGAAGCTGGTGATGAAGTATTACAAGCAAAAGATGAATCACAGGCTAAGAAAGTTATTGAAACTAGAATAAATCGTTTATCTAAACAGAAAACTGCTCAAAGTGTTGATGTTATTAATAAGTTAAGATTAGAACATAAGAAGGAAGCTGAAAGACAAGATCAATTGGATGAATTACGTAAATATGGTCTTGAAGAGGAAACTGAAGATTCAGAAACAGATACAGTGGACAAGATAAAAGAAATTAAATTTATTGTTAAAGCTGATGTTAGTGGTTCAACTGAAGCTATTGTGGAAAGTATTGAAAATTTAGGTAATGATGAAGTTAAATGTTCAGTTTTATTATCTGGTGTTGGTTTCCCAACTGATACTGAAATCGATAGAGCAAGTATTGCAAATGCCATAATATTATGTTTCAATATGAAGATTCCAAAAGATGTTGATAATAAAGCCATCAAGAAAAATGTTGAAGTTAGACATCATAATGTTATTTATCATTTGATTGAAGATGTTACCAAAATTTTATCAAAAGAATTAAAACCAATTATTGAATTAAATGTATTATCAGAAACTGATATTAAAGAAATTTTTGAAATTAAAGGTAAAAAGAAAAAAATCACAAGAATTGCAGGGTGTAAAGTTAGATCAGGTAAATTAGAAAGATCAGGTTTAATTAAAGTTATGAGAGATGAAGAGGAAATTTTTAGAGGTAGAATATCAACTTTAAAACATGCAAAAGATGATGTTAAAGAAATTGCAAAAGGTAGAGAATGTGGTGTTGAATTTGAAAATTGGGATAAATTTCAAGCTGGTGATGTTATCCAAGTTTATGAAGAGAAAGTTATTCCAAGATTTTTATGATGTGCAAATAGAAACAAAATTGTATATAATGACTTGTAAATAAATAAAGTGAACTACATTAGAGTACTAAATTCAAATCAAATAAATCATCTATATTAAGTTACTATTATATTATTATCTTGAAACTTCTTCTTCCCATTGAACACCAACATATTCTTCGACATAACCAACATGATTTTCATCTAATTCAGGTATATAATCTTCCACATCAGTATAAACGAAAATTGTACCCCAATTTATACCTTGACTAATATCAGTAATGTTTTTTTCAAAATCCATAATAACTTTAGGCATGATTTGTAATTCAAATTGTCTTGAGCTTGAAGGGTTATAACCAGGATTTGGTATTAAATTTTTGGTAACTTTAACTGCAGTATCATCTTTTGATGTGAATAATAATGGTTTACCACCTAATTCATAACGCAAGACTTGTAATGGGTTATAAGAAACGATATCAGTGAAATGTTGGAAAACACTATCTTGTAAAGAATTTGATAATTGTTGAGCTTCAGGACTTAAATCTTTTGATGTATTTCCTGATGATGAAATTTCAGCTTCGGTATCTAATGCAGATTCATCAATTTTGAAATTTTCTGGTAAATTTGGTTGTTGTTTCTTTTTGAATGATTCTTGATCAACATATATGAAATAACCTGGATATTCTGGTAGGGTTTTTATAGTGGATTTTTTGGTTGATTTAGGTGTTGGTGGTGCTGCTTTTGCTGCAGTTGATGCGAATGATGGTTTTGTAGGTTCTTCTTTCTTTGGGGTTGGTTTAGAATCAAATGGATTTGAATCAGTTGAAGATGTAAATGGATTTGAATCAGTGGAACTTGCAAATGGGTTTGAACTTGCAAAAGGATTTGAAGAATCTTTAGTATCAAATAAATTAATATTTCTTGCATTATCTAATTTCAATTTAGCATCTAATATAAATAGATTTTGTAATTCTTCTTGTTGTTCTTTTTCTAATTGTGCTAATTTTTTAGGATCTTTTTGAATACCTCTAATAGCTCTTATGGAACCTTTTTTTCTAGAACATGTTGATTTTTGACAACCTAATACATAGATAACACGATCATAAAGTGTACCTTCCAATGGTGAAAAAGCTTGTAAGATTAAAGATAATGGACCAGTACAGTTTTGACATGATATTAAATCATCTGAAGGTTTTGAATTTGGGTTTAACCAAACAGGTTGACCACCAACAAATGAATCTTCAATGGTTGGTTCATCATCAGTAGTTTCGAAATCAGCATCTATGAAACCTAAGTAAACACCTGAGTTTTTTGGAATTTCATCTTCATCATCCGAAGAGTATATACTAGCAGCAGACATTTTTGAATTATTCTTTTAGCGTATCTTCTTTGTAGTTCTGGTTCAATGTATTAGTTTTCTTCAAAAGTCTATACACTTCTTTATGTCTCTTCGGGTTAATAAAAAAAAAAAAATTATATGTGGTTCGAAGCCCTGGCGATGAGCTCGGAGTATAAACTTACAAGTTTAGTACCACTACACGGTCAAAGAATTATGATAAACAAATTGAGCTATTGGAACAAGCTGGTATTAATCATAATGATTTAGAAAGGCATGACTTAAACTATTGTTTTAATGATAAAGATGATTGTTTTATTGTTGATTTTGGTATAATGTCTTCAGTTGATAATTTGATGAAATATTTAATAAGTTTGATCTAGAGGATTTTCATCCAGATGATTGAAATCAATTTGATCTCTTATAATTTCCTATATAGCTATATATTATTGCATAATCATTTAGCCTGCCAATATCTTAATGTATTAATTATAAAGTAGTATCAACAAGTTCATCAAAACCTTCGACGTTAATGGTCAGCAGCTAATTCTGTACCAATCTAAGCATGCGATTAGTTCCTAAAGAATCACATACTATTATCATAATATCAATATAGGTAACATTAAGGCTAAATCCAAGACAGAATCTATTTAGTAGCTACACGAATCAACTATTCCTTTATTGTTTAGTATAGTTTTAATCCGACAAACCCCGAACGTACCTTTTGTACCCAAAATCACCTCAAGTTTGAAAATTCAATCAGAACGTCAACAACAATGCAACAAAACCAATTAGAACTAAACTAAATCAGATCTAATTAACTAGGTGCTAAATTATATCAATGCCCTAATCATTAGCTTCATAATTTACTAGAATATTCTATTAATGAATCATGCTTACGTGCTTTTCGCAACTTTCTTGCTATATGTATTATGTCATACATAGCAATAGCAATTAAAAAACTCATGAACAGCCATCAGACAATAACGTATGATTACAATATTATAATATTAAAGCCAAGTGTAATCAATGGATGAGAAAAGTATTTAAAGGTTTCAAAATCCTGTCTTGTGATTTCTTTTCTTATTTGATCAGTATACAATTCAATTGAGTATAATTGATTAACAAACTACAAACTACAAATACAATACAATACAAAAACAATGTCAAACCCAGTTAAAGTTTTCTATAAAGGTGATTCTCAAGACTTCGTTGTCTTTGTTGAATCTGAAGAAATTGCATCAAAATATACTGAAGATTCCACTATACCTTTAGTTGATGTTGTTGGTACTTTTAAAGTTTATTCACCAGAATCTGGTAGAGGTGTTGAAGGTGTATTACATGAAGCTTCAAATAGAGATTTAGAAAATCAATTTGGTAAAAAACCAGTTGAAGATGTTATAAAATTTATCATTCATGAAGGTACTTTCAAGAATAATACTAAAGTTGGTAAAAAACAATGGGGTTCAACTAATGATTCAAATGGTATTAATCATTAGATGCTAAAGTTCATATGATTATTTCACGGATTATGAATTTATACAATACAATATTATCTCATGCATAGCTGTTTACTTGTTTTTGATTTTAACATATATTTAATGATCACTATTTATGATTGATTTAAAAGCACTACCGAAAACAATAGATGTTTTTCGAATTATTGAAATTTTACTTGATGTAGTAGTTCTTGTAGTAGTTCTTGAAATTGAATCTTTATTTGATGTAGTATTATCATCATCATTATTTATTGAATCATCAGTTTGTAAATTTCTTGATCCAAATGATCTCAAACTTCTTAATGAACCTTGATGATATCTTCTTGATGTTGAGTTAGACTTATTTTTAATTGTTTTTTTACGTTTAACTAATCCATTTGAAATTAATTCATCACTCCAAAGATCTTGTAATAAATATTCAACCCTTGCTTTTTCAATTTCTTTAAATTGAATAATCATTCCAGTTGTACTTGAATTTTCATTAGAGTTTGATCTATATGTATATGGATATTTTATGGAATTTTCTTCATCATTAATTAATTCAATATTAATCATTATAACATCTGAAAAATAACAATGATTAAAAATATTATTTTTATCATTTTTTAACCTTATGGATTTGAATTTATTTATTTTAGCATCTAATGGCAGTGTAAAAGGTGGTATAATTGATGAACAATATGTACCATTTTCATCATTTGAGTTTGATGAAGAATAATCAAATTTATATGGTCCATTAACATGATTAATTAATATATCTAATTTATCCTTCCAAATCTTATTTTCGAATTCATCACTTGTTGAGCATAAGACTTCAATGAGTGTATAATTATATTCAAATATTAATTTGAATGAATTTTTATAATTTGTCATGATACCACCCATATTTGAATTATTATTATTACCATCATCATCATCATTTGAATTAATATCAATTTTTTTACAAACTGATAACGGTATTAAAAATTTAACTTCAAACTTATATTCTTTTTGAATATACGCCAATACTAAATGAGTTTTAAAAAGAAATGCACCTAAAATTTGTGAATAAATTTGTCTATTTTTACCAACCCATGAACAATGTAATGAACCTGATAAAATTGGTAAACCTAAATATTCAACTGGGAATTTTAATGTTTTATTATTGAAAATTAAACTTTCAAATAATAAATTTGCTTTAAATTTTTCTTGTAAACCATATCTATTAATTTGTTTAATTTGTTCATCAATTTTATGTAAAGAATCTTCAATTGATGAATGACAAAATGGATCTTCTTGAATTGAAGTTAATTTTAATAAATTTTCTAAAAAAAGTTTATATTTAGCAATACGTGATATTGGTTTTTGAATTAATGATTGAAATGATAAATCCATTCTATTATTACCAATTTGAGTTGATTCAAGGAAATTTTGATAACCTTTTGTTAAAGTTAACCCAAATTCAGGGTCAGAATCTTTTGAATTTATTAATTTTAAAACTAAATCATGAAGACTACTAAATTCTTGATAAATAAATAATGAAATTGAACTTGTTGTAATATGTTTGCAAACCAATGCAGCCATTAATGGAGAATCACATGTAACTAATTCATTTATTCTTGATTTTAATTCATTATTATCATCATTATGAATTGTTTTATCACATTCCTGTAGGTGTTTATAAGGTAATTGGAAAATTGATTTTAACTCTGATAAAAAATTTTGATGATTTGAGATTAAAACTTCAGTATAGCCATGAATTAATCTAATTGGAATTCCATCATTACCTTTTAGTATTAAAGATTCTAAATAAGTATTTGCAAGCATTTTCAAACAACTAATATAACTTTCCTCAGTTTCAATAATCTCTTCAATAGCTTTAACTCTATGGAATGCAGCTTTTGATCTTGGAGAAAATTCATTATAATTTATAGCACATGGAGTTAATTGTGATGAATTAGTATAATCTGAAAATGCTAAATAATCTTTAGATTGACCTGTAAGTAAACCGGATGATAATTTTTGATATGCAATCTCAACACAAGAACTTGGTATATCATTCAAAAAATCTGATAAACTACCAGAGTTTGTACCTAATTGAATATTTGTACCTTTGAAACCGTTCTTCATATCTGGGAAAAGAGGTGAAAAGGGACCAAAGAAAGAACCATCATCATCTTCATCGTCATCAAATGCATTACCAAACAACAGGTCAGCATTTTCACAATGATCAGAAGAATGTCTTAGTACAGGTGGTGTTCTATCAACAGCGACGAAATCCTTCTTACTTCTCTTGTTGAACCTCGAAAGACTAGCATTGGAAGATTGGATTGAACTTTGAGTAGTTGGTCTTGAACTTGAACTATCTGGAATTGTACTCTTTAGCAAAACCATATTGGATCTCTTTTGGGGTATAATAATCTAGCAAAGTAAAATAGATCTAATCAGCAGTATTGTAAGTTCACTTGGAGCATGAATGTCTCTTTACACCATATCCAGTCACACCGATCATCATGAAAACCATATTGCCCTCATTTTATAATTACCAATATTCTGTTCAGGACCGTTGAAATCATTTTTGTGTCATTTGTTTACATTTTTTGATGTTTATTATCTTTTAAATCCGGGTAAAGTTTGTAAATTTCCGCGATTTTGGCTGCGCTGTTTTCGCGAATTCCATTAATTGTTTGGAGCGAATTCAATTTAACAGGAAACCAGAAAATCAGAGTGTTGTTTGGAATACGACTATTTAAGGGGAATCAAGTATAGAAAGATGGTGAGTAGTGTAATTTTGGTGATATTTATGGGATTTCTGTATATGTGTGTCTTTTTTTGGGAGAAGAAACTGTCAAATTTGACCAATTCAAGTGTGATTTAATTGAATATAAGGAGACACAATCAGATAAGAACAAATACCATTATCTCATAATTATCAGTCCATTGAAACTCTATTGAACTAGTTGATACTAACTATTAATGTAGTCACAAAATCAAGGAATAAGAACTCTTTTGGAAGTATGTTGATAATTTGAAGAACCATGGGGATTAAATGTTCACTAACACCACATGTTTATAGGCTGAAAAGCAAGCACATGAAATTGTTTCCAAAGCAAGAGCTTGTAAGTATATTCATATCACTCATAGCTTTAAAAAACAGGATATTAACCATATTGAATAGACCGTACCACTCGTCTAAAAGCTGCTAAAACTGATGCTGCTTCTGAAATTGCTGCATACAAAGAAGAACAAGAATCTTTATTACAAGAGAAAAATGAAAAGGTATGTACCAATAGAGTTCAAAGCTGCAAGAATGTATACTAACTATATCATCAACAGAGCTCAAATAACAATGTCAATGCTGATAAAGAAGCCGAAGATAAAGTGAAAGGTGAATTGGAAGAAATTGAAAAAATCGCTTCTGGAAAACAAGCTGAAGTTGTCAAATTATTGATCAATGCTGTCATTAAACCAACACCAGAATTACATATCAATGCCTCTTCATAGATTTGAGGTCCAAAAGGAGGAAGATGAGCCCATAATATATTTGTGTTTTTTTATATAATTGAATTTATAATGAGTAGAGTTTGAAGGATATTGTAGAATAACAGATTAAGGTTAAACAGTCCACAAATAATCGATTAAACTCATTAATTCAGTGAAAAAGTAACGATTAAACCCAGTTTTCAACCAACATTTCTGATAATCTTATGTTAAAACTGAAAATATTCCATCAACTGACACGTTAAGCGCACATAATTTTGATTTTCTCGAGAAACGTCTCGTTTAAAAACAATATAAATTTACCATTTGCAATTCAATTCTAGTTGGAAACAGACTAGGTTCAATTGGGTTAGTTGGTGCTTCATATCTCCCTAGGCACAATGGAAAACCTTTATATCCATCTCAACGCAACAAATGTGTATTTGAACACAACGTTATCGGAGTATTTCAATTCAACATTACTTGATGATTATTTACAATCTGAAAATTTACCATATCAAATATCATTTTCAGTTATAATATCAATATTATTACCATTATTATGGTTTACAAATCGTCGTTATAATTCTTCAAGACGTGCTGAAAAACCAATTAAATTTAATTTAGAAATCCCAAATGAAGCTAAACCTCATTGGAAAGGTAAAAGAATTCATCCAGTTTCAATAAAAGATCCTGAAAATCCTCAATTTATTCAATCTTATTGTCCTGCAACAGGTCAATTCTTGGGGAATTTCAAAAGTCATTCAAGAGATGATATTGATTCCATAATTGACAGGGCATCCATTGCACAAAAAACTTGGAAATATTCATCATTTATTCAACGTCGTCAATTATTGAAAAGTTTAAGTGAATATATCATTAAAAATCAAGAAAACATTGCAAGAGTTGCATGTAGAGATTCAGGTAAAACATTAGTTGATGCTTCAATGGGTGAAATTCTTGTAACGTTAGAAAAATTAAACTGGATTATTAAACATGGTGAACATGCATTAAAACCTTCCAAAAGACCTGGTCCCTCAAATATCTTGATGAGTTATAAAGGTGCAGAAGTTAGATATGAACCATTAGGTGTTGTTTCAGCATTAATTTCATGGAATTACCCATTCCATAACTTGATGGGTCCTGTTATTGCAGCTTTATTCACTGGTAATTCAATTGTGGTTAAATGTTCAGAACAAGTTGTTTGGAGTTCTCAATGGTTTATTAAATTAGTTCAAGAAGCTTTGATTGCATGTGGTCATGATCCTAACCTAGTTCAATTTGTTTGTACTTGGCCTGAAGATGCAAATTATTTCACTTCACATCCAGGATTATCACATATTACATTCATTGGTAGTAAACCAGTTGCTCATCATGTTGTTAAAGCCGCTTCTGAATCCTTAACACCTGTTGTTGTGGAACTTGGTGGTAAAGATGCATTTATTGTGTTGGATGATGTTAAAGATGTTAATCCATTGACTAGTATTATTATGCGTGGTACTTTCCAATCTGCAGGACAAAATTGTATTGGTATTGAAAGAGTTATTGTTACAGAGAAAAATTATTCAAAAATTGTTGATATCTTAGCTGAACGTGTACCAAAATTAAGATTAGGTTCTGATATTGATCAGTTAGAAGATATTGATATGGGTGCTACTATTACAGATGCACGTTTTGATGTTTTACATAAACAAATTGAAAAAGCTGTGGAACAAGGTGCTAAATTATTATATGGTGGTGATAAATATCAACATCCAAATTATCCTCAAGGTCATTTTTTCTCACCAACTTTATTAGTTGATGTTACACCAGATATGGATATTGCACAAAATGAAGTTTTCGGTCCAGTATTAACAGTTATGAAAGCTAAAGATACAGAAGATGCTATTAATATTGCCAACTCTACAATTTATGGATTAGGTGCCTCTGTTTTCGGTAATAATTGGGAAGAATTAAATAAAGTTGCAAATTCAATAAATTCAGGTAATGTTGCAATAAATGATTTTGCAACTTATTATATATGTCAATTACCATTTGGTGGTCAAAAGGGTTCAGGATATGGTAAATTTGGTGGTGAAGAAGGTTTACAAGGTTTATGTAATTTGAAAAGTATTTGTTATGATAAAATTCCATTTGTATCAACACAAATTCCACCTCCATTAGATTATCCAATTAGAGATGAAGCAAAAGCTTGGAGTTTTGTTGAAGCTTTGAATATTGGTGGGTATGATGATAGTCTTTGGAATAGAATTAAAGCTATTGGAACTTTAGCCAAAAATGCAAGTTGATTAGAATTACAATATTAGTATGTTAGATATGAAGTTTTTATGTACATTATTTTATCTAGAAGTTGATTTTCTTTCTTCCCTGGTTTAAACTCACCAGCTAATTTGAATATATATATATATAGATTCACGAAATTCATGAAGATTTAATTGTAAAGTTGATTATAAAGATCATTTCAAAACTGATTTTTCAGCAGCTTTAAAATTATTTTGTAATTCATCAGAATATTTCTTGAATAATTTCTCCACATCATTTGAAACTTTTTTAATAGCATCACTTTTTTTAAAAGTTTTCAATTCTTTTAATGCTGCAGCTCTTGCAGTTGAAAGTGCAAATTTATCATTTGAATTTTTAAAATTATCGAAATCTTTCTTTAATTGTTTTGCAATTTCATGTCTTGTTTCCACAGTTGGTGGTGGTAATGGAACTTTCAATTGTTGTGGGAAATTTGGAACAGTTTCTGGATTCATATTTAAACCTGAACCTAAAACTGAAGAGACAATATTCTTGGAATGATTAGGATCAAACACAGTAATGATTAAATTTCTACCCTTTAGGGCAGTTTGAGCTAATGATGTGAAAATGTGTGGTTTTTTATTAATTTCAACTTGAATATTGTCGAAGATTTTTGGATTTGCTGCACCTAATTTAGTTTCAGCGATTCTTTTCTTATGATGTTCTAATGATTCTTTAAATTTAGCTTCTAATTTACCCAAGACGATAGTTGGATCAGCTTCTTCAACAACTTCTTCTTCTTCTTCAGATTTAGCATTTTTACCCTTTCCACCTTTATCAGCTTTACCACCTTTTTTAGCTTTTGGTTTATACAAGATGGATGTTGATGACAAAGGTCTCACACTGACACCAGCTAAAGATTTGAGACTGAATAATGAGGATGTATTAACGATTGACTTGAACATTGCGTAGTTTGTTTAGTGGTCTTGACTCCCTTTAAACTAAGATCTAAGTATTTATGTCTCGATTTAAAGTGAAAAATCCTCGACACTTTATGATGATTACGTAACTCTGGCATAAAAATTTATATTTAATACTCAATTTTACTTCATCTCATCTCAAATTTATTTCAGACTTCAAACAGGAAATAAAAACCAATTGTGATCTGATCAAACCATCTGAGTTGATATGGAAGAACTAAAAAATCTTTGTCAGATTTGTTATACAGAAGATCACAAGTACAAGTGTCCCAAATGTGGAACCAAAACATGTTCTCTTCCCTGTGTAAAGAAGCATAAGACACAATCTCAATGTGATGGGGTTGTGGATAATACTAAATATATCAAGAGAGATGAATTCGAGTCAAATGAGCATTTAGTGCATCGTGATTATAATTTCTTAACCAATTTGAATAGAACTATTGATGTTACAAAAGGTGATGTACGTTCTCAAAATAAGAAAATTTTGGCACATAATTATAGACAAAACAATAACAAAAGATTTCAGAAACATGGTTATGATTCCAACTCAAATCAATATGAAACTATTACCAAGAGACAAGTCAATATTAGATTACTCCCGAAAGGTATGCAAAGATCAAATATGAACAAGTCCGGATGGGATAAGAAGAAGAATACATATGTATGGACTATCGAATGGATATTATTAGATCCTTTAAATGGACAAGAATTACAGAGGAAAGTATCTTATAGAATTGCAGAGAATTGTAAAATTGGAGATAGTATCCATCCTATAATTAAAGAAGAACTGAAAGACCAACCATTTTATTGCTTTTTGAAAAAACTAGATACACCAGCTTCAAATCCTAAATTTATACCTTTACAAAATGATTCATTTTTAGCAGATGCATTAAGAGATCAAACTGTCATTGAATTCCCAACTATATTGGTGTCTACTAGTGATAAAGTTGCAGGTTATACGGTATATGAAAGTGAATCAGAAAGTGAATCAGACTCCAGTGATGATAGTGATAGTGATTCTGATAGTTCATCCGAGGGCAGTTCTAGTGATGAAGATGAACAAGATGATCAGCCAGAGGAAGTGTCATCCAAGGTTCCACTGATACAAGAGATCACATCAGAAAAGACAAACAATGAAAATTCTGAACAAAAGCCTGAAGAAAGGTCTGAAGATAAATCAGAAGCTCAAGATGGTAATTAATAGAAATGAATATCATAAATAATCGCATATTAACCATAAAACCATGGGAAAACCATCATTGTAATCCTCTCACTGCGTAGAACACACTCGTAATATCCACCAACCACGATAACCCACTTATAACCCACCTATAACCTTTTAAATCAACAAGATGCCTAAATAACCACCTTTTCCTTAACTACTCGCGAATCGGCAAAATATTTTTGTTGAGATGAAAATCAACATTTAAAACTTTCAAATTAAACGTCGTTTGACAGCTGGAAACTTGAAATACTGAGGTTTGTTGGGAGAATATTGGATCTCAAGTATTGAACAAATCTATTCCTGTGTTATAAATCATTTCCTCATTAACAAAAACATCAAATTGGACAAATTTTAGGCATTTACTTTTTTTTCGCTTGTTCAGATCTCCTCTTTGATTACTACATATAGACAAAAGCAATATCAAATAAACAAAAGCATTCATATAACAAGAAAACACATTCACAATAACTCAACAACCATTCAAAATAATACACTAATACCACATAACATATATCATGTCACATCTAAGGAAACATCACCAAAAAGAAAGAGCAGGTTCACCTCTCAAGAATGAAATAACATCCTCATCATCCTTACAATCAAATCCTCCCACTATAAAATCAACAAGAAAAATATCTAAAAAGGAACCACAACATATATTCCGTCGTCATATTAGTGAATCTTCATGGACTTTATGGAATTGGTATCGACATCTTTATTGGGTTGGTGTGCTAACAACAGTTTTAATTCCATTAACTGGTTTATATTTTGCATTCAAAATTGAAATACATCCATATACAATTTATTGGTCATTTTTTTATTATTGTTTAAGTTCAACTTGTGTTATTGCTGGATATCATAGATTATGGGCTCATAGATCATTTATTGCTTCTTATCCAATACAATTTTTTTATGCATTTTTCGGGGCAAGTGCAGGTATTGGTTCTATAAAATGGTGGGCAAGTTCTCATAGAGCTCATCATAGATATAGTGATACTGAAAAAGATCCTCATACTATTAGAAAAGGTTTTGTTTATAGTCATATTGGCTGGATGACTTTAAGACCTCATCCAAAAGTTAAAAATTCAATGAAAGAATGTCTTGGTGATGATTTAATTGATAATACTCTAATTGATTGGCAAGAAAAAAATTATAATGAATTATTAATTTTAACTGGCTTAATGATTCCAAGTTTTATTTCTGGGATTTTTTGGAATGATTATGTTGGTGGATTAATCTTTGCTGGTATTATTAGAGGTGCCCTCGTGCAACATACTACATTTACTGTTAATTCATTAGGTCATTTAATTGGAACTCAACCTTTTGATGATAAGAAATCTTCAAGAAATAATTGGTTTTTATCTTGGTTAACATTTGGTGAAGGTAATAATAATTTCCATTATGAATTTAGTGCGGATTTCCGTAATGGAATTCATTGGTATGATTTTGATCCTGTTAAATTCCATTTGATCATATTAGAAAAATTTAAATTAGTTAAAAATCTTTATAGAGCTTCAAATTCTTCAATTAATCAATGTTTATTACAACATCAACAAAAATTAATTGATAAAAGAAGAGCTAAATTAAATTGGGGTGTTCCAATTGATCAATTACCAATAATTTCTCCAGAAGAATTTAGAAAATGGGCTAAAGATGAATCACATAATCGTGCTTTAATAGCCGTGGCGGGGATAGTTCATGATGTTACACCATTTGTTGATGATCATCCAGGTGGTATTGCACTAATAAAGACATCAATAGGTAAAGACGCAACAAGTGCTTTTAATGGTGCAGTTTATGATCATTCTACAGCTGCTCATAACTTGTTAGCAACAATGAGAATTGCGGTGTTAAGTGGTGGTACTGAAGAGATTGTTTGGAAACAACAACAACAAGAAAATAAAGATGTTCCATTGAAACAAGATTCAACAGGTCAAAAAATTGTTAGAGGTGGTGAACAAGCTACTATAATTAAAAAACCTTTAAGAACTGCAGGTGCGGCATAGACCAACAAAAAAATAAAGGATAAAAGGGGGATATTTATTAGAGAAGGATAATGAAGTAATATTAATGACTATTTATTTTAATTTTAAGCAAAATTGATTTCAGAAATTCAACAAATGTAATTGTAATTGAAAAGAAGTGGTTATTGTTTTGTTACGCCCACATGCGCGAAATAAATTTTTATATAAAAGAAAAATTATACGGATCTCAATTTAACCCTTCTGAAAATTTATGATAAAGATCCAAGGATTATTCCCTTCCAGAATTTTGGTATGAATTTAGTTCCTACATCGTGGTCATAAAACTTGATGGTTATAATGAAGAGGACGTCGACTTCGGTCGATTGTCAAGTAATTATATGTCCACTCTTGCTGGACTTACCTTGACGTTTGGTGGTTTGATTAAAGGATTTTATGATTTTGCAAACGTATTTATAGATTGAAGATGATTTAAATTCATTGTACAATATCTTTATACCAAAATCATAGAACATATTACCCAAGACTTGTGGTTTCATTACAATCACTTTGAATATACACAAGCTTTAATTCTTTTCCAATTGATAAACAAGTAGTCTACGTAAACAACATGAATTTCAAGATATAAATAATACAATATAATTTTAAATAAGATCTATCTAGATGGTGTATAATTATAATCCCAATTTTGTGAAGGACCACCAGGTGTATAATTTTGTCCTGAAGGTGGTGGACCCAATGGTAACATACGAGCCGGTGTGGAAGGATAACCTTGTTGTTGATACTGATCCCATTGTAATTGTTGTTGTTGTCCCAATTGATATGGATCAATATTTGAATCCCATCCATAATATGATTTAGCTCTAACAAATCCAAACACAAAATTTGAAGTAAATGCCCATCCAATAAGACCAACACCAAACACAATAATAGCTTTAATACCAATTGGTTCAATTAATGAATTTAAAATCAAACCTAAAGTTTCAGCACTAACACTTGCTTTCCCAGCTTGGGTTGTTGGATCTCTATTCATACATCTTTCCCATTCTGTACATAACACTTCTAATGCTGATACTCTTGTTTCTGGAGCACATTTATTTTCAATATAAGATCTTGTACAACGTGAAACTTCCATAGCAATTTCTGCTGCATATTCTTCCATTTTTAAATTAATATCTGATTTCACTGTTTTAATTGCATTAATTAAGATATAAATTGCAATACTTGATGTGACAACATTAAATAATAATTGTAAATATGAACTAATAATATATGGTGTTGGAGCTTTAGGTTCTGCAGCTTTAGACCAAGGTGCTGGTAAGGGAATAATATCTTTATATGGAGTATATTGAGATCCATTAGGAGTTCTTGATGGTGTGGAAAATGCAGATGAAGGATTTGATGGATAATAATGATGATGATGAGTTTGCAATTGAATTGGTGTTTTACCCCATGGTGTTCTTAACATACCATTTGATGCAGCTGGAGTCATGAAATTATCTTGAGATGATGAATCTTGATTTGTAGAATCTTCATCAAATGTTGAATCTAAATCTTGTGTTGAATCTTGTGTTGTTGTTGTTGTATTTGTATTTGTATTTGAAGAAAATCTAACCAATCCTAGTTGTTGGGGTTGATTTCTATTTCTTAAACTAGAATCTGAATTTTCATCATCGCCATGTTCAATAGAACTAGAAATTGAATCATTTATGAATGAATTATCATCTGCTGTTTCTTGTAATTCTTTATTTAAATTTGATTTAAATGGTGATTTAGTAGTTGTAGCAATTCTAGCACCCAATTCAGTAGGAGAAAAGATAGTATGTGCAGTATGAGCAAATGATTGTGAAAAACTATGACTTGTATCAGCTTCAGTCATCATAACATCACTATCATCAATATTCATTTCATCATCACTAAGAATTTCATGATCTTGTGATGTAGGAGAATTTGCAGAATTAACACTCATTTTCAAAGGGGAAGACCTCACTGGTGTATGAGGGTGTTGATATTGTAGTCTCTTAGCTAACAGTCTAGATTGCAAAGTTGTTTCTTTCATTTTTTTATCACCATCTTCATCTTCATCACTTATTGATAGACCAGATGTCTTATTCAAAATCATATCATCATCATTTGATTGTGGTTTTTTGGAAGGTGTGCTGGATGAAAGCAGTGACATCCCACCATCCAATGACAAATTACCAATAGACTCCTCTACACCCATAATTTGAACAACTATTTCTTTGGTTCTGATCAGAATCCACTAACAAATTCCATTTCTTTATTATGTTTTTGTTTTTTTCTCGCCAATGTTTTGATTTCATTTTAGTGTGAAAACCAGGAAAAAGTACATAACCGTTGAAATTTTTAACAATTTATAATATTTAATATACAAATTTACACAAGATTTTGACTCACAAATCAGTACTTTTCATGGATTCTTCCACTTTATCACACACGGAAAGTAAAGTATGTGCTGATTTACCAACTTCACCACCTTCTTTAACGAGATTTTTCGAGTTTTTACGGATTTGTGGGATGAAATATTCAATTAAAACTTTTTTTCTTGTAAGATAATCTTCACAACTTATTGTGTTTAAATCGATTGTATTATCTGTGGTGTTTTTATTTGTTTTGGATGATAGTTCCACTGTAAATAGTTTGAGGTGGGCAAATGGTTGTGGTGTCACAGGGATCAAATATTTAGTGGTTAATGGATGTGAAGTTAATACAATTTTTTGTTTACCTGAGGCAGATTCATCTGGGAAACAACCAGTATTTATAAATTTGATCAATGAATCTAAACTTTGTTTCTTTGTTTTATTTGATGAATTTGTAACTGATGAACTGGTTATAGCTAATGAAACTGATTGTTTAGTATCATTTAATGTCCAACTTAACAATCCAAAATATGATTTAAGAGTCTTCACCCAAGCAGATCTAACTAAGGAATCTGGACCAAATTTGATCAAAACATCCAAGAATTTAGTTGAATCATTTCTAATATCTGGAACAATGTGTGTCATTGCACTATGAACAAATAAAATGATTGATCTTGTATGTAATTCCATTAAATTTGGTTGTTTTTCAGAAGCATGAACTAATAAATCAATCAATGCAGATCGTACAGATCTTGATTGATCTATTATTAATGGCACCACAGCGTTCAATATTTGTTTATATAATGAAGGGTTTTCTGGTAAATGTTCTTGAATGTATATAAGTGTTTCTTTTCTTGTTGTTGATGCATGATGTTTAACAAGTGATAATCTTTTGATCAAATCTGTTTCTTGGTCGAGATTTCTTTTGGAAAGAACTTGATTTGGTAATGAGATGGCTGACAATCAGCATGTTAGTATTCTGATCATTGATTATCTTGATATAGTATATTATTCAACTTACTCTTTGCAACAAATGAAGTATCTGTAAAATTTGATGGTTTAGCTTTAGTTTTACCAACTTTTAACTTGGTTTTCTATAAAATCATTGTTAGTTAATGCTTTTTTCCAACGGAAAAAAGAGCCACCACATACTTGAAAATCCTTCTTCTTCTCCTTTTGCTTCTTAGTAGAACCCATAGTGTCTTTATACCCTTTCTAATCTAAACTAATTTGTTCCAATTCAGTACAAAATGTTTTAAATGAGATGAGCTTTTAAAAAAAATTAAATTTTGCGTTACGCGACACACAAAAATTAAAGTGTTCGCGAATTTTCATTTAAAGCACATAAACAAAATTGTTGAAATCAATGGCGAAAAGTTGGATTCTTTGACAATTTGATATCAATTTCAAAGTTTGGTTCAATATAAGGTATTCAGGATGAGTTCCAGGGCATTGAGAAGATTAGAGAAGCAAAGAGAGCAGGAAAAGTTGGCTCAACAAGCTGCAGTGGAGCAAGAAGAGGAATCTGAAGAAGAGTATGTCCAGCCAAAGAAAGCTCAGAATTTGTTTGCATTGATGGGTAATGATGATGAAGATGAAGAGGATAATGAAAGTGATGTTCAAGAAGAAGAAGAAGAAGTCAAACCAACTATTCAACTACCGACAAAATCCCAGAAAAAATCCAAAAAGAAGAAGAATAAAGCTAAAAAGAAAGCTTCTTCTCAAACTCCAGAACCTGAAGATAATGAAAGAGATGAACAAGATGATGAATTGGATCA
Source organism: Hansenula ciferrii (assembly GCF_000313485.1). Classification (NCBI taxonomy): domain Eukaryota; kingdom Fungi; phylum Ascomycota; class Saccharomycetes; order Phaffomycetales; family Wickerhamomycetaceae; genus Hansenula; species Hansenula ciferrii. The sequence goes on along the minus strand of NW_011887632.1, from coordinate 129,798 downwards.
AATTTTAAAAGAAATCAACAAGAAGGAAAGAAGACTTATAGATACCACTGGTGAAGATGATGATCAAGAAGAAGATGAAGATGATTTCACACATGATATTATAGATCCTTCATATAGATTCTTTACGCCATTAAAACAATATAAAGCTGCATCATTATTGAAAATTAATCCAAAAGATCTTGACCCTGATACTGAATTTAAAAATTTATTTGGTAATTTATCCGCTGAAGCGTTAGAAGATGCTGATTCTACGACTTCAACTTCAGTACCACCAGAAATTTTACAACAAATTAAAAGATTATCAAAAGTTGTCAGAGGTTGGGGTGGTCGTGATAGAAGGTCTATCCCAGGTACCACGAGAAAATTGATCTTAACCAAAATAAGAGATGATTGGATTCCAACAAATACAAAAGATTTAAGTATGGAGGAATTATCATTAAAAGAAATTGCTGATAATAAAGCTAGTGAAACTGAAGATTGGATTGATGTTATTAAAGAAGATGTTAAAAAATTAAGTAAATATGGTATAAAGCAATATAAATTTGAAAGAGGTCCGGAATCAAAAATTGCAAATTCTCAATTTTATGCATCTGTTGTTGTTAGACCAAATCATGAAAATTTAATTCAAGCTTTAAATAGATTCCCATATCATGTTGAAACTATCTTACAAGTGGCATTAATCCTGATAAGACAAGGTGATAAAAGTAATAGTAATGGATTAGTAGAAAGAGCATTATTTGCATTTGATCGTGGGTTCAAACAAAATTTTGATTTATGTAATGGATTAACAAGATTACCATTTAATTATTATTTAAATCGTCAGTTTTATTTAGCAATTTTCAGATATATTGAAGTCTTGGTTAAGAAGGGTACATTATTCACTGCTTTTACATATGCTAAATTATTATTATCATTATCTCCAGCTGATGATCCATTCGGTACTAGATATTTTATTGATTTTTATGCTATAATTTCAGGTGAAAATAAATTTTTGATTGATTTTGTTGATAGTCCTTTAGTTAAAACTTATAGTCAATGGTATACACCTGGTTTAGCATATTCAGCAGCTTTAGCATTTTTAAATTTGAAAAATGAAGTTAAAGCTAAAGAATATTTGAAAAAAGCATTTATTAAACATCCATTCACTGGTTATAAATTATTAGAAGCTATTGGATTGGCAACTGATATTCCAGTTAATGATTATTCTATTTTTGAAGTTGGTCAAGAAACTGAAGTCTCTACAGAAGCTTATTTAGTAAGAGCACCAATCATGTGGAAAGAATCAAAAGATAGAAAATTCTTACATGATAACTTGTTAGAATTCATTAATAATAAAGTTAAATTACAACCAACTCATGATGGAGTTATACCAATAAATTTCTTAAGATTTGCAATTTTATCAGGTGAAGGTAAAATCATGGCTAAAATTCCATCTGAAGTTTGGGATCAAAATGAATTTTATGAATATGATGTCCTTCCACCAAAAATAGGTGATGTTGAAGTTTTGGAAGATTTTATTGATCAAAGATATACAGCTGCTACTTATAATGAAGAGGAAATGTTGGATATGGCTAGAAATATGAGTCTTCAAGATGCTATTGAGAATGGATTCCAGGGAATTCCAGGTGCATTTCCAGAAGATGATTAGTGTGTAATTGTGAATATCATTATACTTAATTTATTTGGATCTAATATAGTAGATTCAAGAGTCAGGATATCAGATATTGTATTAGTGCGTTTGTAACTTTCTTTTCGCGACTAACTTCACCACTTTTTTCTGGGGTTTGTTTGAATTTAACTATGGGGGCATGAAAACAATAGAAGTTAGCTTGGAGATTGCACAAAAAGAGCTGATTACTTTAATAGGTTTATAATCATGGTCTGGCCATTCCACGCTAATTCGTCACCTGTGAAACAAAATGAAGATAAGATCGAGGAACAAGTAATACAAGAATTACCTAAAGATCTTGGTGACTTCCTCAAGGCTAAGAACAGAGAAAGATTCAGATTCAAAGATGATACTGTGGATGAAGATTTCGGTTCTTTCAAGAAGTTTTATAATCCAAACACAATATCCAAGACAAATTGTGCAGAGTTTGAACAAGCTATAATGGATTGTTTTGATAAAGGGTCAACAAAGGAAAAATTGTCGATGTGTAAGGATCAAACTACAAGATTGACTAAATGTTTAGGATTTCAAAAAATTGTTATTAATAAATTAGGTGTTGATCAGATTGAATCTAAGGATAAATTTTACAAGATTGAACAAGTTGCTGATGATATTGGTTTAAAATGGGAGTCAAAAGTTGAAGATCCAAATATATTACCTCAAGAAATTTTGGATGATATTTATGAAAAAAGAGATGAGATTTGGAAAGAATCATAACAATTTTGACTCATGAGCCTTATTTATTATTATTATTTATACATATACACATTATTTATCAGATTCTTCAACAAGTTTCTTCAAATCATTCCAATATTCTAACTTTTTGATTCTTGGGATTGTTACTAAACCTGATGTTGAAGGAACAACAAAGCATTTACAATTGAAAATTTTTTGATCTTGTAACCCCCATGTAAATTTTTTCGTCTTACTATTGTTTGTATGTTTCGATATACTATCCCAAATACCTCTACCAACAAGACAAAGAACTTTAGGTTTATAAGTATTAATTGTATTGATCAATCTTGGGACATTATGTTGCATTTCTATAGCTGGTATTTCTTCAATATTCTTTGTTGGTCTCATTACGAGTTCAGTAAATCCAATCCTAAATCTCTTGGGCATAGATTCATCATCCTCTGGTGTTAATTTTGTATCAACTATACCTGCTTCATGGATGATTTTCCAAAAATCATTGGATTTATGACCATACCTATGACCAATCTCTGCAGATTTTATACCTGGATTAAACCCACAAAACACTAGCTTTAAATTGTAATCCAACAAGTCTGGCAATGGATCTAAGTGCTTGTATAACAACTCTGACTTGTGATATTTATAACTGGATGTTTTCTTTTGAATCTTATGAGGCAAAGATGAATTCGCAACTTTCTTTCTTGGACTTGTCCTTAGAGATACTGGCCGAATTACTGTGTTTTCATTCTCTTTGTAAGCAAACTTTTCTGTTAAATTCTTGAAGTTATCCATAAACTCAACTTTGTATCTGTCCAACAAAATCAAGTGAAATCACTGGTTTCTATACCTTTTAAATGATATTATTACACTTTTTTTTGTCATTTTTTGGTTATTATGGGACATAAATATCTCCATGGTAACTTAGTAATTTGCCCAATCGGGTAATTTTTCCAAATTCACGAAAATTGAATGCGTCGAAAATTTAAATTTGACGCGTCTAATTTGTAACTGAAAAAAGTATTTTATCCCTTTTAAATACGTTTTTTATTTTTGTTTTCGTATAAACAAACTGGTTCATCCTTCTTTCTATTAGATTTCTGAGCTAAGAAGTTAACACACATAATTAACAATATGGATGAAGTTAATGAAACAGCTGATGCCATCTTTGGTGATCGTCTTCGTCGTTTCCAGGAATTTTTAGATGCAGCTGATGGGTCAACAGATTATAGAGAATCCATTAGAGATTTATTGACAAAAGGTGAAAAAAGATTGGTGGTTTCAGTTGATGAACTAAGAGAGTTCGATAGAGAATCATGGACTGGGTTATTGAATGAGCCAGCTGATTTTCTTCCAGCTTTCGAAAGAGCATTGAGAGATATGGTCACAGCTATCTATGATCCAAATAATCCAGGTTTCAAAGAAATTGATGATCAAAATCAATTTTATTTAGCTTTTAGAGGTGCTTTTGGTCATCATTCTGTCTCTCCAAGAACTATTAGAGCTACACATTTATCCAAGATGATTTCAGTGGAAGGTATCGTTACAAGAGCTTCTTTAGTTCGTCCAAAAGTTGTTAGATCTGTTCATTATTGTGAACATTCTGGTAGATTTCATGCTAGAGAATATAGAGATCAAACAACTTCATTCAATCCAATCACAACTGCTGCTATATATCCAACAGAAGATCCAGATGGTTATAAATTAATGACTGAATATGGTTATTCAACTTATAGAGATCATCAAACTATTACATTACAAGAAATGCCTGAAAGAGCACCTGCTGGTCAGTTACCAAGATCTTTAGAAGTCGTTCTTGATGATGATTTAGTTGATACTTTGAAACCTGGTGATCGTGTTCAAATCGTTGGTGTTTATAGATCCTTAGGTGGTGCTGGTAATACATCATCTTCATTTAGAACTGTTATCTTAGCAAATTCAGTTTATCCATTACATGCTAGATCTACAGGTGTTTCAGCTAAAGAAACAATCACAGATTCAGACATAAGAAATATTAACAAAGTTTCCAAAAATAGTAAAGTTTTTGAAATGATGTCTCAATCATTAGCACCATCAATTTATGGTCATGAATATATCAAAAAAGCTGTTTTATTAATGTTATTAGGTGGTGTGGAGAAAAATTTAGATAATGGTTCACATTTAAGAGGTGATATTAACGTCTTAATGGTTGGTGATCCATCTACAGCTAAATCTCAAATTTTAAGATTCGTGTTAAATACAGCATCATTAGCTATTGCCACTACAGGTAGAGGTTCTTCAGGTGTTGGTTTGACAGCTGCTGTTACCATGGACAAAGAAACTGGTGAAAGAAGATTAGAAGCGGGTGCGATGGTTTTAGCTGATAGAGGTATTGTTTGTATTGATGAATTTGATAAAATGTCTGATACTGATAGAGTTGCAATTCATGAAGTTATGGAACAACAAACAGTTACAATTTCCAAAGCTGGTATTCATACATCACTAAATGCTCGTTGTTCAGTTGTTGCTGCTGCAAATCCTGTGTTTGGTCAATATGATGTTCATAAAGAACCACATAAAAACATTGCATTACCAGATTCATTATTATCACGTTTTGATTTATTATTTATTGTCACTGATGATGTTAATATGGAAAGAGATAGATCTATTTCTGAACATGTTTTAAAATCACATAGATTCCAACCTGCAGGTTATGCTGAAGGTGAACCAATCAGAGAAAAAGTTAATTTATCATTAGCTGTTGGTAACGAAAAATTAAATCCAGAAGATGATGAAGATCAAGAACAACCAGTTTATGAAAAATTCAATCCATTATTACATGCAGGTGCTGAAGCTGCATTAAATGTCAATCATACAAGTGGAAAACGTAAAAAACCAAAGATTTTATCAATCCCATTTATAAGAAAATATGTTCAATATGCTAAAAATCGTATTGAACCAGTTTTAACAAAAAATGCTTCTGATTATATTGTTCAAACATATGCTGATTTAAGAAATGATGAAGGTAATGTTGGTCAAAGAACCTCTCCAATCACAGCACGTACTTTAGAAACATTAATTCGTTTATCAACTGCACATGCAAAAGTTAGATTAAGTAAAACTGTTGATGTTAAAGATGCTAAAATTGCTGAAGAATTATTGAAATTTGCCCTATTCAAAGAGATTGTTAAGAAAAGAACAACTAAGAAACAAAAAAGATCCCGTCATGGCTCTGAAATTGATACTGATGAAGAAGATGAAACTGCACAAGAAGAAGATGATGATGATGATGAATTAGAAGACCGTGATGAATTTATCCCAGAAAGAACACCAGCAGGTTCACAAAGAAGTACAAGAAATTCACAAAGAATTAGACAACCTTCAAGTCCCGCTCGTTCTTCACAACCTGGTCTTAATGAAGATGATTATATTCCACGTCATCCAGATGATGATACTCAAGAAACACAATCTTCTCAAGTTCCTGAAGAATTAATAAGCGGTTTACATATAGATCCACCAACACCATTAGAACCTGCTGAAGAAGAAAACGCAGAATCATCAGGCCCAGCAACACCAAATGAACCAGAACAAGAACCTGTTAGACCATTGGCTACAGCTCAACCTATACAGAGGGCACCAACTATTTCACCTGATAGATATAAGACAATTTCTCAAATTGTTGCAATTTTAGTTCAAGGTGAATTGTTTGATAATGATGAAAGTAACTGTCCAATAGGTTTATTATTAGATGAAGTTAACAAAAAAGTTTCAACTGAAGATCAATTCACAGAAGAAGAATACAATGCCGCTCTTAATGAATTAGAAAAAAGAAATCATATAATGAGAGCTGACGGTAAAGTTTATAAAGTTTAGTTTCAAGGGTCTTAGTTCTATGTTTATGATTTGATTTTGGTTCGTATATATTAATTATCATTATTCTGATTTTGAAATTTCATGGTTTGTTTGTTGATCTGGTTTTACTTTGTTTTTTGTTCAATATTCTTAATTTTTAATTTAGCTAGTCGTTTATATACGCGTTGATATTTACAAATGTTTTTGATTTATACTTCAAAGATTCGTAATTAATATAAACATTAAACTATATAATGATCCAGCGTCTATTCATTTCGAGAATTATCATCATGTTGTAAATTATTAGCTAAAGTAGCTTCAAATGGATTAGCATTAGGATGTGTAACAGCAGCACTTTGTAAAGGAGTATGAACTGTTGGGATATTTGGTAAGAATGGTGTATTGATTTGTGGGATTGAAACCACTGATGGAATTGATGAAATCATTGTAGGTTGATATGTTGTAGCAGATTGAGGGATTGAAGAATTCATTGAAGAAAAAGAATCATTAATTAATCTGTATGAACTAACTTCAAGCATTATTGTCACGTCTTTTGTTGCTTTTGTAAGACTTGCTAATGAAGGTCTGACACCATTTAAAATTGGCATTTCATTCATAATTGACTTTGTTGAGCCTAAAATTGTAATGATTGATTTTAATAATGCATTAATCTCATCAAAGAATTTCTTTTTATCTAATAATGATCCATTTTTAATACTATTTGAAATTAATTTTGATTTTATTTTCCTATTAAGATCCATTGAAACAACACAAGTATTTGTAAGATCTTTAATCTTAGGAATTGTTGTTGGATTAAGAGATTGTTGTTGATCTTCTGCAGGTTTTGTCGCATTAGCAATAGCACCTTTAGAAATGGCATCATTTAATTCAGCATAAACTTGACTTGAAGATTCCAGCACGGTATGTAATGATTCATAAAGTTTTTGGTCGGCTTCATTATATTCATTTAATTGTTGTTGAGTTATTGCAACGCTATTAGACAAATCATTAACTTTTAATGGTGGAAGTTGTGAAACACCAGATCTTGTGTTATTATTAGTAGTAGTATTATTATGATTATTTGAATAAATATCTTTTGGATTTCTTTGATTTGATTGTGTGCTTGGTCTTAATATCTTGTAAGCATTGAAAACTTCACCATATGATAAAAATAATGAAAGTAATAACATTCTAACAAAGCAAACATCAGCATTTTTAACATAAGAATGAATATTTCCTTGTAATAAATCAATCATTTTTTTAAAAATTGAAACAGTTTGATTAACAGATTGTAAAATATCATCAATTGATACATAACCATCATTATTTTCTTCAGTTTTTTCAAGATTTTCTACTAAATGATCAATAATTGATTTTGAATGATATAATTGAGAAACCATTTCAATAACAATATTTTTATCAGAACAAAAAACATTTAATTTCTTTATTGTTGATTGAAATTCTGTTATAGCGAAAAGTATTTTTCTTGATATATCAACAATCTTGAATTGTGATATATTTGGCCTTTGTTCAGGTAAGGTGGATAATCTTTTGAAATAATCTCTTGATTTATGTTCTGGAATGGAATTTAATTTATCAGAATGAATTGGAGAAGCGTTTGAATTAGTACCACCATTACGTAACCTATTTGAATCTTTTAAATCTTGAATTTCATCTTCTTCTTCAATTATATTAGAATTTGGTGGTATAGCAGTTGTGGTGGACATTGATCTATTTCTCCAAGGATCATTAGATGATGATGGATTTTCCTCATGAGATTCTTTCAAATCAGAAGATGAAGATTCAATATTTGGTCTTTTCACTATAAATCCCATACGTTTAGCGGCTCTTGAACTAACGTAACTTTCGGATGTACTTCTTGATCTTTCTAAATGAGGTAAAGACGTTGTAGATGATGTTGCTGATGATGTTGTTGATTGTGATTGTGATGAAAGATGGGATGATAATGGTGGTTTTTCAGTTTCTTTGATAGGTGTTGTTGTTGATACATTATCTTGCAACTGTTGTGATATGTCATAAGCTGGAATATTTGTTTCTATTAGTTCTTTATTATGATGTAAGAAAGTTTTTATTTCATATAACCATTCTGGTGATTGTGGTTTATGTGGTATATTATTTATAAATGATTGAGATGGGATTTTTAAAGGATTATTTTCCACTTCTAATATTTTTAAATTTGTTATTGATAATAGAGAAGTTGGTAACACTTCAAAATTATTATTTTTCAAAGATAACACTTTTAGATTTTTCAAATGACCTAAATCATTTGGTAAACTTCTTAAGTTATTAAAACTAATATCCAAAATCTCAAGTTCAGTCATTGTTGTTAAAATTTCTGGGAATGTTGTAAATCTATTATCATGAATATCTAAATATCTCAATTTTGATAATCTATTAAAATATTGTGGTAACATTGATATATTATTTTTCTGTAAACTAAGTCTCTCGACATTTCCCCTAATTAATTCAATAGCTTCTGGTGGTATAGATTGAATATTTAACCCTATTAATTTCATTCCCCCAGCATCTTCTTCACTCTTCATAGATCGCGTAAGCTCCTCTGTAATCAGCTGAATAAGCCTAGTTCGGCTGCTCTGTTGTGATTCTGAAGACATTTAATGTGATTATAATGAACCGAATGCAATAGAATAACCAACAAGCAACGAAGACAATACCAAATCTCAGCTTAACAAGTTAAGGATCAAATAGTACTTTTGTTGTGTGTCTTTATTTAGCGAAGATCGATCAGGTTGATCTAGACTGATTTTTTTTAAATTTTGCTTTTAGTTCGCTTACATAAGTGATTACAAATCAGTATACCAAAACAAATATTTACAAAGTAAAATTAGTGAAACTACAGAATTTCTTAAGCAAAAATATATATCATATCTATTACTTCTATTGAGTATCTTCCATATATTCTATCTATTCAGAAAGATACCACCCTTAATTAAATGGTGGGGGATAATATGGCCATTCATATTGAGTAGTATGTTTAATTCTAACATCTAAATCATCTGCCCACTTCCAAACAAGAGCAGGATTTTTTAAGAATCCTTTACCAACTAATACTATGTCAGCATCACCATTTTCAATAATTTCATTAGCGAATTTAGCTTCTTCAATCTTACCAACAGTAGCAACTAAAAGTTTATCCCCAACATGTTCCTTAACAGCTTTAGCTAATGGGACTTGGAAACCTTGATAAGGTTTTCTTCTTTCAGCTTGGGAACTGTTACCACCTGATGAAACATCCAAGACATCAACACCATGCTCAATCAAGTAGTCTGATAATTTAACAGTATCTTCAACGGTCCATGAACCTTCGAGATGTGGAGCTAATTCTGATCCTGAAACACGAACAAATAATGGTTGATGATCAACTTTAACAACATCAAGAATTTCTAATAAGAATCTAATTCTATTTTCAAATGAGCCACCATATTGATCAGTTCTCTTATTTGAGGTTCCAGATAAAAATGAACTTAATAAAAATCCATGAGCAGCATGAACTTCAACAAAATCAAATCCAGAAATTTCTCTAGCTCTTTTAGCAGCGTCACCAAATTTTTGAACAAGATCTTGAATTTGTTCAACAGATAATTCAGTTGGTGTTACATAAACTTCTTCAGTATGTGCGATTGGACTTGGACCAACAATAGCACCTGGAACATCACTCCAACCAAATTCTGCTTTACCAACACCTCTTTGTAAAGCATTATACATTGCAGTACCTGAAGCTCTTCTACCACCGTGACCAATTTGAATACCGATCTTGACACCTTGAGCATGAGCAAACTCGACAATAGGTTTCAATGCTAAAGCATGTTCATCAGACCAAATTCCTACATCTTCTGGTGATAATCTACCATTTGGTTCAACTGCACTTGCCTCAATGATGATTAAACCTGGACCTTGAATTGCAAATGAACCATAATGAATTGAATGGAATGGACTTACTTTACCTAAATCAGGTCCATCATGAGCGGTGGAATAAGTACACATTGGTGAAACACCAATTCTATTGTTTATGGTCAAATTCTTAATAGTTAATGGGTTGAATAAACTTGGGATTTGTTTATCACCATTTTCATTTGCAATACCAACTGGTATTTTGTTTTTTGGATAAAAGTATGGAACTTTGTCACTTGGTTGAGTTAGATATCTATTTTCTTCACCTGTGGTCATATTGATTCTAAGTATTCTATGATTGAATGTTTACAAACAATTGAATAAATACAAGTAATCAAAATCATAAAGTATACGGATTTCCGATCTTTTTTATATTACTCATATCGCTATCATATATAGGACATATAAGGACCTTAATTTTTCACCGCCGGTGAGCACTGGCACTAATTAATAGTTACTAATTAAACGCGCCACAAATCACGATATCTTCAAGACAACCAATACGGTAACATACTCAAAAGAAAGTTAAGGCTAGTGCGATCAACTTTTGATTATAAATTGAGTTTTAGCATATTGTACTTGTATGCTCTTAAAGGATTTACTAGGTATTTCATGGCTTGTTATAAGTTGTAATTACTAATTGAATATATTGATGGATATTGCATTTGGGTAATATTCAGGCCGATATATAGGCAAATACATCCTTTCAAAAAGTACGCGCCAAATATACACCATTGTATATTAGACATTATATGCAAACTAACTTATCCGGCATCATGATATTTCAGACATCTATTAAAGTTGGGATCCAGTAGTTGGTTACAACTGTTGGAATCTCTAGCCTTTCCACATTCGGTTACAACTTACGTATGATCTGATTGAATTAAGTAACTGATTTACATATTAGATAAATCATATGGGATTATGATTATGAGATTAATAATGATACTAATAAAGCCACACGCCACACGTAAATCTGATCTATATATTATGTCGACCATAGTCAAGACTCAAGACTCAACGTACGTCAACACTTTTCTGTTAACCATGCCACGTGAAACTACCTGCATCATTTCTCCTTCAGAACGCCTAATTGTCATTTGTACTCTACCTTTTTCATTATATCTCTATATCTCATCTCAATATATAATATCTCCACAAATATCTTGACCTGAGTAACGAGTACTGTAAGTCATTTATGACGCTTAATTCATTATAATTCAAAGTACCGTATAATTGAAAGGCGCTCTCATAACAAATAACCATTTTATGCATAGCATTAGTAGCTTATAAGGAATGAATTAACCATGGATTATTCCCCACTCAAAACAATATCAGATCTATAATCTGGGCTCGTACAAAACAATAAACTTTGATCAAATATACTTAAATATCACGATAATATCACATATAATAAGTATATATACATATCTATTATAATTCCATATTGAATACTAACTGGATACAAAATGCCGTCCATTATTTAAAAGGTGGATAATAATATGGCCATTCATATTGATTAGTATGTTTAACTCTAACATCTAAATCATCTGCCCATTTCCAAACAAGAGCAGGGTTTCGTAAGAAAGCTTTACCAACTAATACTATATCAGCTTCACCATTTTTAATAACGTCATTAGCAAAGTTAGCTTCAGTAATTTTACCCACTGTAGCAACTAAAAGTTTATCACCAACATGATCTTTAACAGCTTTAGCTAATGGAACTTGGAAACCTTGACCTGTTTTCCTTCTTTCAGCTAGGGAACTGTTACCACCTGATGAGACATCTAACACATCAACTCCATGTTCAATCAAGTAGTCAGATAATTTGACAGTATCTTCAATGGTCCATGATCCTTCGAGCTGTGGAGCTAATTCTGATCCTGAAACACGAACAAATAATGGTTGATGATCATCTTTAACAACATCAATAATTTCTAATAAGAATCTAATTCTATTTTCAAATGAACCACCATATTGATCAGTTCTCTTATTTGAGGTTTTAGATAAGAATGAATTTAATAAATAACCATGTGCACCATGAATTTCAACAAAATCAAAACCTGATATATCTCTAGCTCTTTTAGCAGCATCACCAAATTTTTGGACAAGATCTTGAATCTGTTCGACTGATAATTCAGTTGGTGTTACAAAAGATTCTTCATCATAATTAATTGGACTTGGACCAACAATAGCACCTGGGACATCACTCCATCCAAATTCTGCTTTACCAATACCTCTTTGCATAGCATTATACGTTGCAGTACGCGATGATTTTCTACCACCATGTCCAATTTGAATACCAATCTTGACACCTTGAGCATGAGCAAACTCTACAACAGGCTTTAGAGCTAAAGCATGTTCATCAGACCAAATACCTAAATCTTCTGGTGCTAATCTACCATTTGGGTCAATTGCACTTGCCTCAACGATAATTAAACCAGTACCTTGAACTGCATATGAACCATAATGAACTAAATGAAATGGAGTACTTTTTCCCTTATCTGGACCATCATGAGCAGTGGAATAAGTACACATTGGTGAGACACCAATTCTAATATTATTCAATTTCAAATTCTTGATAGTTAATGGATTGAATAGACTTGGAATTTGTTTATTTGTATCATTTTTATATGCAATACCAACGGGTATTTTGTTCTTTGGATAAAAGTATGGAACTTTATCACTTGATTGAGTTAGATATCTATTTTCTTCACCTGTGGCCGTCATATATATTGATTAAAATGTCTACGAGCAACTGATAAGAAGGTTTTATATATATTTAAGCTTACAATGCTAAAGTATACGGATTTCCGATCTTCTTTATATACTGATTCATCATAGATCATAGGGCTTTGGTTTTTCTTTACCTGTGGGCCTGTGGCCTGTGGGCCTGTGGCCTGTGGGCACTGGGCACTGATTATTAATTATATATTGGTGGATATCACTTTTTGGGATTCAAGCCGATATATTCAATTATATCATTTTAAAAACCAAATATAAACCATGTTAATATGGCTGACATCTGCAAACAACTTATCCATCATTGTAGTTCAGACATTTAGCGTAGTTGAAACTTGGGATAAAGTAGTTGAGTACAATACGTCTTAATGGCCCGGTGTTACTTTGTTAACACTATATAGTACAACGAATAGCTGGTAATGATGAAAAGAATGCTTATATACTCAAATAATGGATGATTTCTGCTCTAATTTATATTATATATGTTGCATTGTGAGAACCAAATCATCCAATATGTACCACTTGTGGCCGGTTCCCATAATGTCTGAATAGTCTATTATAGGTTTATATATAGTAATATATTATCTTAATAACGTCGACGTACCACTAGTTCTCTAGTTCTTCCTACAATATTGCACGAGCCACTTGTAGTTCCTAAGGTGCAATTGTGGAACCCACATGTACTTCTCGAATCTCACATATGTCAAAACCCCAGTTATATTCTCGCAATATCCACCTAATATACATATGGTTCTCACAATATTCCATTAAACACCAGATAAGTTATCCTGCCCATGCACTAGATATAAGTTAATGAATTGACAACTTCTATCAATTGAAAGGTCTACACCGACGTGCTTGATAAGCTAAGCTATATTTCAAATTAAACAGATTACACGTTGTCGGGCTCAATCGATTTTCCTCCATACTAATGCATGTTCAACAGATCACTAAAATGTTCTGAGTTTATATAGGTGAAATGAGATCATGTAGCCGAGTTGGTAATCTCAGGTGAGGACCTTCGCGTATGAATATACCTCCATTTCCTGATGTTCAGGGGCCAGAGAGTTGGAGAGGCTCTATCGCATCATGATCGTTATATATCATAGCTATCGGCAATTATTAAGTTAATCATGGAGTAACCTTACATAGCAAATATACATCAAATCATATTTATTAATTTCTATTGTAGATACCCTCCAGGATATCCCATCTAATTAAAAGACACCACCCTTATCTAAATGGTGGGTAATAATATGGCCATTCATATTGATTAGTATGTTTAATTCTAACATCTAAATCATCTGCCCATTGCCAAACAAGAGCAGGGTTTCGTAAGAAAGCTTTACCAGCTAATACTATATCAGCTTCACCATTTTTAATAACGTCATTAGCAAAGTTAGCTTCAGTGATTTTACCAACAGTAGCAACTAAAAGTTTATCACCAACATGATCTTTAACAGCTTTTGCTAATGGAACTTGGAAACCTTGCCCTGTTTTTCTTCTTTCAGCTTGAGAACTGTTACCACCTGATGAGACATCTAACACATCAACTCCATGTTCAATCAAGTAGTCTGATAATTTAACAGTATCTTCAACGGTCCATGAACCTTCAAGCTGTGGAGCTAATTCTGATCCTGAAACACGAACAAATAATGGTGAATTAGCATCTTTAGAAGCATCAATAACTTCTAATAAGAATCTGATTCTATTTTCAAATGAACCACCATATTGATCAGTTCTCTTATTTGAGGTTCCAGATAAGAATGAACTTAACAAATAACCATGAGCACCATGAATTTCAACAAAATCAAAACCAGAAATTTCTCTAGCTCTTTTAGCAGCATCACCAAATTTTTGAACAAGATCTTGAATTTGTTCAACAGATAATTCAGTTGGTGTTACATAAGATTCTTCATCATAAGAAATTGGACTTGGACCGACAATAGCACCTGGAACATCACTCCAACCAAATTCTGCTTTACCAACACCTTTTTGTAAAGCATTATACATTGCAGTACCTGAAGCTTTTCTACCACCGTGACCAATTTGAATACCAATCTTAACACCTTGAGCATGAGCAAACTCGACAACAGGTTTTAAAGCTAAAGCATGTTCATCAGACCAAATTCCTAAATCTTCTGGTGATAATCTACCATTTGGTTCAACTGCACTTGCTTCAACGATAATTAAACCAGTACCTTGAATTGCAAATGAACCATAATGAACTAAATGGAATGGAGTACTTTTCCCCTTATCTGGACCATCATGAGCTGTGGAATAGGTACACATTGGTGAAACACCAATTCTATTGTTTATGGTGAAATTCTTAATAGTTAATGGATTGAATAAACTTGGGATTTGTTTATCACCATTTTCATTTGTAATACCAACTGGTATTTTGTTTTTAGGATAAAAATATGGAACTTCATCACTTGATTGAGTTAAATATCTATTTTCTTCACCTGTAGTCATATTTGGCTCTGAATATTCTATAATTGATTGTTTACAAACAATTGATCTGGTTAAATACAAGTAACTAAAGTATAAGGATTTCGGATCTTTTTTATACCCATATCGGTATTATAGCGGGCTTCGATTCTTTACCGGACGTAATTTATAATTACTAATTAAACGTTCAACGCCACAAATCACCATAATATCATCAAGGCGTCAAGGTATCAAAAGAAAGTTAAGACTAGTGAGATCATCTTTTGATTTTTAATTGGGTTTTAACATCCTGTGCTTGTATTATATTGAAGATTTCTCTAGATACTTCATGATGGGTTGTTTGTACTGTTTGCACTGTAAGCTTATAATTACTAATTGAATATATTGATGGATATTGCATTTGGGTATTCAGGCCGATATATTCAAATACATCCTTTCAAAAACCAAATGTATTAATTTATAAACCATGAAATAAATTGAGAAGTTGGTAAACAATAGAAATGACGCTTATATACTCAAATAATAGGTGACTCCCATGCTTCTAAAATGTACTTTTAGCATCTTACAAGCTCATGATATACTCGTTTTCACTTATTTTACCAAGTGATCAAGTGATCGTCCAAGATCATGGCCTTTCTTTTAATTCATTGAGATCGCTACACAACACCAGCCAGCTTGGAATCATTTGTATAGTTCGACTATATCTTTTTTTAGATCTCCATAAATATATGTTTACCAAAACCTTCACTTAATATCTACAATACCGCAAGTTATTGATCACGAATATGCGTATAAATTATAAATTATGATAGAAACTCATGAATAACCGTTTTACGCACATTATTAGTAGCTAGTTGGAGTGAATTACATGGATTATTATTCCTCGCTCAAAGCAACACCAGATATATAATTTAATTGAGCTCTTACAAAACAGTATATTACCGACAAATATATACTTGAAATATAAACTTTGATCGAAAGATGAAACTACTTGAAGAGCACATACAAGCCACATATATAGTAATGACATATATATAACATCTATTGGAATTCCAAATACTACTTAAACATCATATAGAATTAAAATTATATCCACTATTTAAAAGGTGGATAATAATATGGCCATTCATATTGATTAGTATGTTTAATCCTAACAAATAAATCATTAGCCCATTTCCAAACAAGAGAAGGATTTTGTAAAAAAGCTTTACCAACTAATACTATATCAGCATCACCATTTTCAATAATTTCATTAGCGAATTTAGCTTCTTCAATCTTACCAACAGTAGCAACTAAAAGTTTATCACCAACATGTTCCTTAACAGCTTTAGCTAATGGGACTTGGAAACCTTGATAAGCTTTTCTTCTTTGTGCTTGAGAATTATTACCACCTGATGAAACATCTAAGACATCAACTCCATGTTCAATTAAATAATCAGATAATTTAATAGTATCTTCTATGTCCCATGAACCTTCAATTTGTGGAGCTAATTCTGATCCTGAAACACGAACAAATAATGGTTGATGATCATCTTTAACAACATCAATAATTTTTAATAATAATCTAATTCTATTTTCAAATGAGCCACCATATTGATCAGTTCTTTTATTGGAAGCTCCAGATAAAAATGAATTTAATAAATAACCATGTGCAGCATGAATTTCAACAAAATCAAATCCAGATATATCTCTAGCTCTTTTTGCAGCATCACGGAAATTTTTAATCAATTCTTGAATTTGATCCCCTGATAATTCAGTTGGTGTAACATAAGAATCTTCACTATATGAGATTGGACTTGGAGCAACAACAGCACCAGGAACATCACTCCAACCAAATTCTGTTTTACCAACACCTTTTTGTAAAGCATTATACATTGCAGTACCTGATGATTTTCTACCAGCATGACCAATTTGAATCCCAATCTTAACACCTTGAGCATGAGCAAATTCAACAATAGGTTTTAATGCTAATGCATGTTCATCAGACCAGATTCCTAAATCTTCTGGAGAAGTTCTACCATTTGGATCAACAGAAGTTGCTTCAATCATGATTAAACCTGTACCTTGCAGGGCAAATGCACCATAATGAACTAAATGGAATGGAGTTACTTTACCTAAGTCAGGACCATCATGTGCACTAGAATAAGTACACATTGGAGAAACACCAATTCTATTATTCAATTTTAGATTTTTAATAGTTAATGGATTAAATAATCCTGGGATTTGTTTATTTGGATCATTTTTATATGCTATACCAAGTGGGATTTTGTTTTTAGGATAAAAATATGGAACTTCATCACTTGGTTGAGTTAAGTATCTGTTTACTTCACCGTTAGCTAACATTGTGTATATATTTGAGCTTCTATAATAGATCACTAAAGCGTATCAATTGACTGGTATTTTATCAGTGGCCTTTATAATCTTGATTATAATCAATAAAGAACATGTTTTAAATCATTATGATCATTATACATGGGTTTGGTATCTCTTTTATACTTTATACCCATACTATCCTAGATCATTATTCTCTTCACCATAGAATATAATTACTAATTAACAGCTACCAATGTCATTGTTTACTCAATTATGATATGTGGTCCGGGACTTGAATAATTTTCAACCATCATATGTCAACGTTCATAGGGTTAAATTCATAATGAACCCTTTAATTTGATTTTTTGAACCCTATAGTCCTATAGTCAAATTAACCGCGACTTGTAAATATTTCCGAAAATGGAACTTGAATCCGGGGGCTCGGTGTTCGGTGTTCGGTGCTTGGTCAATTTGCGATTATAAATTGTTATAAGAGTTCATATAATGATGGTTATGTTATATTTGTTGTATGGATCAGTATTGATATACCTCTTATTATTATTGAGTAATCAAATTGTATATTTATTTGAAAATGTAACTGGTAATAAATTACGTGAATCAACGACAGTAAATATCGCGAATTTATTATATATGATATTCCCGAAGTAGTAACTTTCCTTTTCAGGATAATATTGATATTTAAATCTATCTACACTATATACTATATATTAGTAACAAGTGATCTTTTTAATTAGGTTTGAGTATATTGGCCCATATTATAACATCTATATTGCACATCTACATGTGAATTAAACCAAAACCATTGTATATGTATCAACTATATAATATAAAAAACCAAAATAAAGATACACATATGCAAACAAAATATCACCAAAAATTAACAAAACTAACTTAACATGTTAGCAAATTAGTAATAAAACACTTTTATCTTACCAAATTGGGTATTGTATAAAGAAAATCATGAAAGATAATTAAAAAACCATAAAAGGACACACAGAAGAGAAAAAAATAATTAAAACACAAAACCCAAACATTATCATTATTGAACAAGAATTCTTTCTCTTGATCATGTATATCTATCTTTAATCATTATAAATAAGAATGCAAAAATTCCATAAGGTATATTTATTGAAATTGGAAACTTGAATTAATACCATTATTTGAAACATGAGATAATTCTAATTGTTGAAATTTTTCTGAAGATTTATGAAAATAAAGACCAATTATATTACCAGTTTTTTGATTAAAACTTATATAATAAAATCCAGCAAATGAAGCACCATCAATATTTTCAATTTTAGCATCAGGTACTAAAAATCTTTCTTTCCATCTCATATAAATATTTTGATGATTTAAAAAATTTTTATGAATATAATTTTTTTCAAAAATTTTTTTTGTTGGTAAATTTGATCTCCAATCATGAAATTTTTGCCAATGTTGAATATCAATTTTATCATTTGAACCCCATTCTTTATTTTCTGTATAAAATGAATAATTTTCTGATATAATTTCACTTTCAAAAAATGTTATAATTTCAGGATGAGATTCTGTAAGACCTTGAATTTTCAGATAACCTGAAAGATAACTTTTACTTAAATCAACAGTTTTCAATTCCACTTCAACTTCATAAGTTGATTTACCAGATTGTTGAGAACCAATGAATATAGAACCAGGTTTTAATATGGAAGTTGTAATTGGTTTAATTGGATTTTTAATGAAAAAATCAGTTAACGAAGTAGCGGTAAAATTTTCATTTATATTTAAATCTTCTTCATTAATATAACGATTATAAGAATCAATTGAATCTAAAGTATTTGTTTTAGATAAAGTTGGTAATGAAGTTGTTGAAGAAGTTGTTGAAGAAGTTGTTGAAGATAATAATTTATCTAATGGAGATTTTCTTTCAGGTGTATCATTTTGTTTAATTGTATTGTTATCTGTGGTATTATCATTTTGATACTCTTGTTGATCTGGTACAGTTTGTTCAAATTGATTTGATTCACAAATTGATTTTCTTTGTTTATTTGATGTATTATTGTTATTTAATTGATTCACCACAGCGGTGTTTAATATGTTTATAGATTCAGCGATATCGTTTGTTGGCATATTCGAGATGACACCTTTTTCTCTATGAAACCTTCCCTTTGGTTAACCTTGGATTGTATCCACCACCAATATAGTTAAAACTAGGATCTAATGAATCTGATGATGATATAAATATAAATATAAAGTTGATGATATAAATCTTTTTATTTAAAACCTTTTCAACTTTTAACTTTTCTAGTTGTTACTTTTTTTGGCGTTTCTTTTTGTTGCACCTGATAACGCAGAATTTTTATAAGCTGTTGCACAAAAAACTGATGACTAGGTGACTAAGTTGAAATCAGTACACAGTGGTAAAGAATTGGTTTAATGGTAAGTGTTGTTGTGTTTAAAGGGAATCTAATGTATTTATCTTATTCTATGTCATTTGTTTTGGGTGGAATGTTTAACTAATTGAAGATCTGTGTTTGTGAATTTAAATTGTAGTCATCGATCATTGTGGTGATGGTCATCTTGACATATAGGCAGGGGATTGTAGAAGGAAGATCTGGGTAGACCTGGGCAGAGTTAGACAGACACTAGACAGACACTTGGCCAGTGTTGGACAGAGATTTTAAGGTGGAGGGTGGAGATTGGATATTACTTCAGCTGTCTGCGAAGAGTCATGTAATTAATAAATGGTTTTGTTTTTCCGTTGGTTATTAAAGGTGTACTTTGTATCGCATCTGTTTATTTGGAATACCGGCACTTGACACAAGTCGAAGTCGCGTATTAAGGAAGTGGATTTTTCAAATTGATCATTAATGTAAAGGATCAAAGAGATATTGATTAACATGGACTCATGGAGAACATGGGCTATTATATTATGAATATACTGGACAGTGTCTTGACGTCTTGAACTTGTGATTGTTAATATTGTTCATACTGCTCATCGGCTTTAAACTAATTGAATCAATGGTAATGTTCAATGTTGTATGGATTCATAACCGCTGAATGGAACTATAGGTCTAGTGAATGTCAGAGTGTGTTGTTTGATAAAAAGGTTATTAAACTCATCCATATAATGCTTTAGACTCTAATTATACCATCTATATTAAATTGATCGTGATCTTAAGAGATCTTGAGATCTTGATTAATCATAAGAATCTCAATCAACTGTTTATATCAACCATTCCCATTCAAAATAAAGGATTATCAAGATTGAGAATTAATGATATTTAGATTCAACTACAACAATCAACATATATTATAACTCACAATCATAAAAGTTATTATTCATTATTGACTATCAATTGGTTTCCCAGCTAGTATATTAAATTCTAATTGTTCACAAATGTCATCTCCAGGCCATAAAGAACAATCACCCTATCTCCCCCTAAAATATATCACCATCAAACAATCACATCAATCATGAACACAACACATCAATTTCAACTTCAAATAATTATCATTTAAATTACCTAACTAATATCAAAATATAAATTTTTACTTATACTGCTTTGTCATCGCTTATGTCATACAAATCATATTGCTCGGTCAAAATTTCCATTTTATCTTTTTTTTTCTCGCTAGTTCTCGCTTTACGCACCACCACAATCATTGATAATGCGAAGATGTTGATTTGAATTTAGAAATATTTAATTGTTCAATGAAAATTTAGTCTATTGTTATAAAAATTTGTTCAAGATAAAATAAACATATTCTCTTTGGGATAATTCTTCTGTTGTTGATACAATTACATTTTCATTCCTTTCAATTCATATTCATATAAACTTATAGATCCTTTTAGTCTTATTTATTTGGTATTCATCAATACAATAGAAAACACAATACAGAGACATAATGACTGAAGAAACTTCATTCCCAGATTTAGACAAGATCAATAATCAACCAATTGATGATAAATATAGAGTTGCAAAGGATTTATTTGCAGGTACTATTGGTGGTATAACTCAAGTTTTAGTTGGTCAACCTTTTGATACAACAAAAGTACGATTACAATCCGATACAACAGGTCAATATAAAAACACTTTAGATGTTGTTAAAAAATTAATTTCGAATGAAGGTCCTCAAGGGTTTTATAAAGGTACTTTGACTCCATTGATTGGTGTTGGTGCTTGTGTTTCAATTCAATTTGGTGTTAATGAATATATGAAGAGAAATGTATTCAGTGATTTTAAAATTTTATCAAATTCTCAATATTATCAATCTGGTCTTGTTGCAGGTGTGGCAAATTCTATCTTAGCTTCACCAATTGAACATATTCGTATTAGATTACAAACTCAATTGAAAGGTAATTTAGGTCCTTTAGATATTATTAAAAACATTTATAAATCAAATGGGGTTAGTGGATTAATGAAAGGTTTTATACCAACTGCTATAAGAGAAGGTCATGGTATGGGTATGTATTTCCTTACATTTGAATACTTGGTTAAACAAGATATCTTGAAAAATAAAGTTGAAAGAAAAGATATTCCAGGTTGGAAATTATGTCTTTATGGTGCAGGTGCAGGTTATAGTATGTGGTTTTCAGTTTATCCAATTGATGTTATAAAATCAAGATTACAAACAGATTCATTAAATAAACCTATTTATAAAAATATGTTTCATGTAACTTCAACAATTTGGAAAACTCAAGGTTTAAAAGGGTTTTTCAAAGGTTTTATACCAACAATTTTAAGAGCT
Organism: Hansenula ciferrii; assembly: GCF_000313485.1. Taxonomy (NCBI): domain Eukaryota; kingdom Fungi; phylum Ascomycota; class Saccharomycetes; order Phaffomycetales; family Wickerhamomycetaceae; genus Hansenula; species Hansenula ciferrii. Next base: position 107,420 of record NW_011887632.1, on the reverse strand, counting down.
GCTCCAGCTAATGCTGCTACATTTTATGCATTTGAACTTACAATTAGATTATTAGGTTAGATTGTATTACTATATGTATATTATTTATTCTTCTTCTAATCTTCTTAATAAGTAATCAACTTCAACTTTTTTAGTTAATGGAATAACCCAATCTTTATAAATTTTAGCTAAATATTCTGGATCTAATTTATTTTGTTGATTTTGACTCCATTTTAAAGTTGGATCAGTTCCATAAGCTTTAGTTTTTTCAATTAATCTTTCTAAAATCTTTGCTTCCACTGCACTATTCGTTATAGCATCTTCAATTCCTTTTATATCTTTATCTTGAATTAATTTTGTATATTTAGCACGTTCATTTTGAAATTTTGCTTCAGCAACAAATTTACCAAAATGAATTCTTCTTGATAATGCTTGTAAATTATCAATATCACATGTTGTACAACTACCTAAATTTTCTTGTTGTTCACCTTCTCCAGCACTAACCAATGGAACAATATGTTCAATATAAACTTGTTTAATTTCATCATTAATATTAACTTCATCTGAATAACTTGTTAAAATTTTTGGATAATTAATTGATGGTAATAAAGGTTCTAAAATTTCTTTAGGGAAAAATGGAACTTCATCTGGTGATTCATATCTTCTAATTTGTGAATGAATTTTTTCCATATTAACTAAAGCCCAATCTAAAAATGATCCTTCAAAATTTGGTATATTAAATTTATTTGTTTGATAAACTGATGGTGTTGAAAAAAATTGTGATCTTTCAATAAAATTAAAAATGATTGTATCTTCCATACGCACTAGCGCATCACGAATGTTTTGTAAGTCCAAGACTGATTCTGGTTTCAGGAAATCCATTGTATGTTGTTGTGGTTTGTTGGCGGTTAAATTAGATTGATTGATTGAAGGGTCTTTTGAGAAGATAAAAATTCAATTTTGAATGTTGATGGTGGTATCTCGAAATTTGATTTCAATTTTCCTCCAGCCGGTCAAGGAAATACTTGAGATCGGATAAACGCGGTTCGTGACGCATAAATGAAATAATTGAAATAACCGAAATTGGTATAAACTATCGACAATTCTACAAATTAGGAAATAAAGAAATGTTTAATAAATCATAAATTCGTGTTAAAGTATTGAGTAAATATGTATCTTATAATATATATCGATATTTCTAGTTGAATATAAATGGTCATAATTTCGTTAAAGTCAAATGATATCTTGTTTATACTGCATAATGTTCATCATAATCATCACCTGCAATTTTTTTCAATATTGCTTCATTTTCTTTATGACTTGAATCTAATTGATCTTTTTCCTTATATAATCCAAATGTTCTAAACCATAAAAATCTTCTTAATCTTGAAATTCTTGATTGATCTAATCCATAATTCATATAAGCCTTATCTAATTCAAATTCTGTATCATCATGAATTTTTTGAACTTGAATCATTGCCTTTTCCGCATTATTTAAAATCATCCATCCTTGAATAGTTGTAGTTACTATAATAAATGTAATTATTGCAGCTAAAATTTTCATCTTTTCAGGTCTTAATGCAGGATCATTCATATTTCTTAAATTTTCATAATCTTCCCAACCAGATGCATTCCAATAAGCTTGATTATGATATTGATTTGCATATGCACTAGGTCTTTGATATTGAGTTGTTCTTCTTAATGTTGGTGGTTCAGGTGTATTCCAACCCATTTTGAATCGATCATATAATTCTCTTTTTTTATCATCTTTTAAAATTGAATATGCATTTGTTAAAATTTTAAATCTTTCATTTTTATGATCATTAGTTAATTTATCACCTTTATGATTAATTAAATTTTTATTTAAACTAATATCTGGATGATAAATTTTAGCAATTTCAAAATATTTTTTCCTCAAGATTTTGGTATCAAATTCTGAAGGTTTTAAATTGAAAACATCATAGGGAGTTGGATTATTATGACTGGGCCATTCTGAATGACAATATGGATCTTCTGGAGATGATGAGTGGATAGTTGTAGCGTTCCGTATACTCATAAATTGTACTTTTAGCAGCTTATGATTATTAAATTGTGATAAGGATGGGAAACGACACCCACATAATATACCGTATCTCATCTTTGTCATTTGTGATAATGAATCCCTTCTATAATTGAGTAACGTGATATTAGGTGATTTCAACAAATTCTAAATCTTCCCAAACTTTCCAAAAATCCTATTCAACTTCTGATTTGACATTTGAAATGTTGAGTAGATAAATTTCCAATCCTTTGCGTAGATATAACATGGGCTTTGAATTTGATAACGTCACTATATCCTACACCCGCGTTTCGCGAAATGGTGTTTTTTTTATTACCAGATCTCGTCTGCCATTCTCTTAGCTGTGAAATTACGTGTCACTAATTACTAATCAGTATGATGTTTTATTTACTTTTGTGGTTTTCCACTTTTCTTTGATACAATTTCCATCTTTTTCACCGGTTCCAATTCTTCTTGTGAATTTGCAATATGGATAACATTTTCTGTACACTAGTCGGTATCGTATTGGGGACTTTGGGAATACACTGTTGAAGCTCTTTTGGTTTTTCATATATTCAGAGATTTAACCTGGGTACTTTGGTTATTGTGCTTTTCAACTAGAGAATATTATGAGGTTAGACTCTGTATTAACTCATGAAGGGAAATCCTCAAGTCTTTATCCATCACCTCGAATGTACCATAAGGCTTTAGGTGATTATAAGAATACACCTGCTGATAAATCAAAATATGTGGTTTTTGAAGAGGCTAATTTCTATATTGATGTGAAATATCAAATCACAGCTATTTTAGGTAAAGGATCATATGGTACAGTTTGTCAAGCTAGAGATGTTTCAGTACCAGATGCACCTGTTGAGGTGGCTATTAAAAAAGTTACAAATATATTTAATAAAGAGATATTGTTGAAAAGAGCTGTTCGAGAGTTAAAACTTATGAAGTTTTTTAGAGGTCATAAAAATGTATATTTTGATACCTATTTATCTTTTTTTTATTCTCTTATATTGGATTCATATACTAACTTTAATGATTGTTTTTTTAGATTATAAATTTGTTTGATGTTGAACTTGTGTTTGAAAGGCCTTATGATGGATTATATTGTTTCCAAGAACTTGCAGATTATGATTTAGCAAGAGTTATACATTCATCAGTCCAATTTTCTGAATATCATGTTCAAAGTTTCCTTTACCAAATTTTATGTGGATTAAAATATATACATTCAGCAGATGTTATTCATAGAGATTTAAAACCTGGTAATATATTGGTAACATTACAAGGTAATTTAAAAATTTGTGATTTTGGTTTAGCTAGAGGTATATCACAACAATTTTTAAGACATAGATCAAGTACTATAACAAATTATGTTGCAACAAGATGGTATAGGGCACCAGAATTACTTTTATGTAAGAAAGTATACTCAAAAGCTGTTGATATGTGGGCTGTTGGGTGTATTTTTGGTGAATTATATGCTAGAAAACCATTATTTATTGGTAATGATCATATTCATCAAGTTCATGAAATTCTGCAAGTATTAGGATCTCCATCAAGAGAAACAGTTGTAAAGCAATTCGGTACAGGATCTATATGTACTGAAATGTTCCATTCTACTGGTGGTTTAGATGGTACGCCAAATTACAAAGGATTACCATGGGCTGAAGTCTTACCTTATGCTCCTGGTAAAGCACTTAATTTGTTATCTAAATTATTATGTTGGGAATCAAGTCTTAGGTTAAGTGTTGATGAAGTGCTTGACCATCCATATTTAGCAAATGTCAGAGACTTGGATGAAGAAGTCAATAGCTCAAGTCATTTTGATTTCAGTTTTGAATCTAAGAATATAACTCTAGATGATTATAAAGGTTTGATTCACGATGAAGTGAAAGAATTCAAATTTGAAAGAATGGGGAGAAGAGGACAAATGGATTTCATCGAACAATTATACTCACAGCCATCTAGATCTAGCCATAGAGTACGCAATTAATTTAATATAGTTTAACCAGTAAATTGGTCTAAGGTTTTGTTATACACATTCTTGTTATTGTAGGTTGTATAATGTTGTATGCTACCAATATGGTAAGGTTACGGAACACTTTCCCGGTATCTATCTAAATTTCGTGCGCAGAAGAATCCATAATAACCAGAATCAGTAAATATGTACTAAACGACAGCCATTAAACAATCCTATAATTCAAAATAAATCACTATCTTGACAATACATTGAGTCACATATAGGCTGCTTGATTTTATTATGGGTGCTCACTTATCATTGATGGCGCCAACCGCTCCATCCATTGCCCTTTCAGCATATGTTGATGTGTTGGATCAAATACAATATTTAGAACAATTAGGAACTTCAAGATTTTTGAAAACAGTCAAAGCAAATGATCCAGATGGTTCAATTGTTACAAAGGTATTCATTAAACCAAATGAAGGTATCGAATTATCGAAATGGAAGAAAATTCTTGATAAACAAAAAGATGATCTTGTTGATATACCTAGTGTTTTACCATATTTGAAAATAATAGAAACAGATAGAGCTGGTTATCTAATACGGCAATTTATCAAATCAAACATATATGATAGAATAAGTACAAGACCATTTTTGGAGAAGATTGAGAAAAAATGGATCATTTTCCAATTGTTGAATGCTGTTAATGATTGTCATGAAAGAGATGTTACACATGGTGATATTAAGACCGAAAATATACTTGTAACGTCATGGAATTGGATATTATTAACTGATTTTGCTCCTTTCAAACCGGTTTATTTACCAGAAGATAACCCAGGAAGTTTTTCATTCTTTTTCGATACATCACAAAGAAGAACATGTTATTTAGCACCTGAAAGATTTTTGAATAATGATGATTATGATGTGGAATTAAATGAAGGTGCTATTATAACGAAGGAAATGGATGTTTTCAGTTTAGGTTGTGCCATTGCTGAGATTTATTTGGAAGGTGTACCAATTTTCACTTTATCACAATTATATAAATATAAAAGAGGAGAGTTTGAACCAGATTTGAATGTAATTGATGATCCTCATATTAGAGAACTAGTGAAGAGTATGATAAGTTTGGATCCAAAAGATAGATCGTCAACAAAAGAATATTTAGATCAATACAAATCAGTTGCTTTCCCAGAAAATTTCTATACTTTCATTTATGAATATTTTAAAAGTTTTAATGAAGATATTGTTCCATTCCATTCAACTGGGAGAGTATATGAATGTGACTCAAGAATTAAACGTTTATATAATGATTTTGACAAAATATCATACTTCCTGGGTTATAAATATGAAGCAACAAAAGATGATGAGTTAGACGCTGATGAAAGAATCAGAAATGGTTCTTTGAAACCAATAAGACTTTCATTACCAGGGATACAGAAAAATTATAGCTTAAAATCAACCTCTAAAGTATTGGGTGGTCCAGATGATGCAGCATTAATATTTCTAAGCTTTATAGTTACAGCATCACGTAATGTTCGCCAAGAATCATCAAAAATTCAAGCATTGGAACTAATATTAGCATTAGCAGAAAGAGTTCACGATGAAGCCAAATTAGATAGAGTGCTTCCATATGTCATTTTGTTCTTTAATGATTCCTCCATCAATGTTCAAGCTACTGCTTTAAAGACTTTGACACAACTTTTGGTGCTTGTTGATGCAATTGGTCCTGTCAATGTTTTATTATTTTCTGAATATATCATACCTCGTTTATCTGCTTTGTTATCAAATGCTTCAACATATGTTAGAATTGTTTTTGCTGCATGTCTTCCATATTTATCTCAAACTTCATTAAGATTTCATGATATGGCTACCATTTTGAAGACTACTGTGCTTGAAACATCAATTGATCCTGAAACTGAAAATAATGGTATCTCACCAGTAGGTATGTTTGATATTTCAAAGGAAAGTTTACGTGCTGATTTTGAAACATTTGCGATCTCTATGCTAACAGATACTGAACCAAATGTTAAAATTGCATTGCTGAAAAATATTTTACCATTATGTTCATTCTTTGGTAAAGAAAAGACAAATGATTTGATTTTAAGTCATTTGATAACTTACTTGAACGATAAGAGCTCATTTTTAAGAATTTCTTTCGTTGAAGCTGTTGTTGGACTATCTATTTATGTCGGTAGTGCAAGTTTAGAGCATTATATTCTACCTTTATTAGTACAAACTTTAACAGATCCTGAAGAATTAGTGGTTATCAGAGTCTTACAAATTTTCAGAGATTTGAACAAATTAGGGTTGATAAGCAAAGATTACATTTGGGACCTTTTAAGTTCAGTTTCGAAATTGTTGCTACATCCTAATGAATGGATTAAACAGTCAGCATTAATGCTAATAATATCCACTGCTGAACATGTTTCATTAGCTGATTTATACTGTGTTTTATATCCTATTATTAGACCATATTTTGAATATGATGTTACATCATTTACATGGGATGGACTATATTCTGTTTGCAAACGTTCTATTTCACGTTCTGTCTATAATTTAGCTTGTACATGGTCATTAAGAGCTGAGAATTCATTGTTTTGGCAACAAGTTAAAAGTCCACATACAGATGCATTTGGTAATAGAGGTCTTGACTTTTTAAGTAAACCATTAGGTGGGCTATCTGCTTCAAAACAAAACGGTGTCAACTCTATAATATCATCACATAATGAAGTTCCGTTATCAAGTGAAGATAAATCTTGGATTGATAGACTTATTTCCTCTGGATTACATGAAAAGGAACTATGGAAAGTTGCTGATATGAGAGAATATATTTATAGAGTTTCCAGAATGTCTATCAGAAATGCTGGCAAAGAATATGAAGAACAAAATGGTGTTGAAACCCAAAAATTTGGTGTGCTACCCAAAAATGTTTTCTTTGATTCAAAATTACAATCAGATGTTTTATTACCAAGAACTTCGCATGAATCTTCAAGAAGCCCATTTGGTTCCATTGATGATCGTTTAAACGTTGATGCTTTAACTCAGAATGGATCAAATTCTGAAAACTTTGATGAGGTTACATTGACACCAGCTGAACTTAACAGATCACAAAGTATTGAAGTTAACGATGCTTCGGGGACATCTTTAGTACTTAAAAATTCCAAAGCAGCACCTTCAATAATTACAAATGAAGAAAATGCTTTTGGTGAACTGGAATCATCATTCCATCAAAGAAAACAATCATTGAAACCAAGGGACTCGAATGATCCGAAAGTTGTATCTACCATTATCACAAATAGTTATACTGGTAATGATCCATTCGTTGTTAGATTCTTGAATAGTATAAAAATTGAACCAACTTTAGAAGAATTTACAGAATTTGATAGTCCAGTTCAACAAATTAATCTAGCAGCCACTAAAAGTTGGACTCCAAAAGGTGATTTGATTTCACATACTAGGGAACATAAATCAAGTATAACTTCAATTGATGCATCACCAGATCATAGTTATTTCATAACTGGTGATAATGAAGGACACTTGAAACTATGGGAAACAGCAAGGTTGGAAAAGAATGTATCTCAGGTCTCCACATTAACTGTTGATTATGAATCACCTATTACCAAAATCGTGTTTTTGAATAATTATAATGTCTTTGCAGTGGCAGCTAAAAATGGCTCAATTAAAATTTTAAAAGTCTTATTCAAGAAGAATAAAAGAAATCATATTGTTCCTGATACATTAACAATTCTTCGTGAATTATATTTAGATGGTGATGACTATGCTGTGGATTTACAATTTGGCACAAGAAATCAAAAACATATACTATATTGTGTTACTTCGTCCTCTGAATTTATTTCCATTGATATAAAAAACATGGAAATCATATTAAAATTAGATGAAAATCCATCATATGGTAACATTACTTGCTTCACTATTGCAAAAGATGATAGTTGGTTATTAATTGGTACATCACTAGGTATTTTAAGTTTATGGGATTTAAGGTTCCAATTACATTTGAAATCATGGAAATTTAGAGCTGGATTTGCCATTAAGCAATTATCAACATGTTCAGATAATTATCATTTGAATAGAAAAAAAGGAAGATATGCAACTGTTATTGGTGGTACTGGTGATTTAGATGTTACAATATGGGATGTTAGTACTGGTACATGTCGTGAAGTATTTACAAGATCAACTGAAGGTAATAGTTTGGATAAGTTCAATCTGGATGAGATCCATAATTTGAAGACTAATAGCGATGATATTACAAGTAAATTATCAGATCTTTCAATAAATAAAATTGAAGCTGATCGTTCGTTAACTGCATTACAATTAGTGGAAAGACAAGTTGAAAATAGAAAAAAGTTTTGGGTACTTGCAGCTTCACCAAATTCAGATATGATAATGTGGAATGTATTACAACCAGAAGATTCCAAGATATTAAATAGAAGTATCAATCAAGAGAACAAACCTACATTTTCATCATCACAGATCAATCCAAATTTAAGAATCATTACTGAAAGATATCCAACAGAACCAGAAAACACTAGAGATAAAAGATTGGATAAGAAGCTAAAACGTACCAAACAATCCCTTCTGACAGACGCTCAACAAGACTTGATCAAGAGACACCATGATATAATCAATGGATTCATCGTTCTCAGTAGACCTTATAATATGATTGTCTCTGTTGATCGCTCAGGTACAATGAATGTGTATAAATGAAGTATAAAATTTAGTACTTGTTTTAAAAAAGAATGAATATGATCATATATTAATCTCATCTACCCCCAGCCTTTATAAATATTGAGCTTCTTAATAGAATGAAATAATAATAATGAACACGTAACTAATAACTAATATAGATTGCAGGTACGTGAATTTTTAATTAAACGACGTAACATCAAGAATGAATTATTACCTTAAATTAACTGGATAAAAACTCCAGTACAGCTATAATTATATCCTTAGGGCCTTCATATAAGCTAATCAATACACAGAGATTAATTTTCAATTTTGGAATTTCAATCAAAAACACACGATTTAAGGTCACAATTACCCATTTAGCTCTCACAATGGAGAGCTCACAGTTAGAATTGAAAAAAGGGTTCAAAAAAAGTTTTAAAGAAATTGATATACCACTTACAAAATTCAAATTACAAGTTTACATCGATTCCAAAGTCCAAAGTATTAAAATTTGATACGTATAAAAAGTTAAAACCCGCGAATTCTTATTTGTTTGTTTTTTTTACTTTTAGTGTTGCCACAGCGATTTCGTTTCCCGGTCAGTTGCTGAAAATTGAAATCCAGATTATATAAAAAGTTTTTCTTCCGTAATTGCTTTGTAATTTCCTCCAAACATCAACACTTTTATCAAGAATATTGTTGAACAACACCAATTTGGCTATTCAATACACTAGAATTCACTGAAAAGTAAGTAAATGATAAATATTTCTACTGAGTATCGTTCTACGTCCATCAATTCATGTTTATATGGGGTTTTTAACCATGTTTTCTTCATTGTTTACTTCCAAGGAACGTGAAGCATTGTTTACTCTGGAATTATATAAGCGTACGTGGTATCAGAGCTTAGGTAATGGCTTAACCTACACCAGATTTATAATCCAATAGCCCAGAGATCAAGATTGTTCACTTATATTTAGTTCATAATATTCAGTGTCGATTTTGGTCCTTTTTATTGATGACTTTGTTGTGTGTGTGTGTTTTTTTTCTCATATAATTCTTCGAGAATAAAGGGGGTTATTACCTTGTGGGAAAGGTTATAGATCTACACTAAACACGATGAATCTGAATGATGGATGAATGTTATTGTCTAACGAATGAATGAATACTAACAAACGACTAGCTAATCTATTATAATGTCTGCAACTACTAATCCATACTGGGAAGAAAAAAAAAGATGTATGTATATAACTTCAAAGGTTTGTTTATATGTTGATAACGCGTTACTAACAAAAACATTTCATTAGCTCTTGAAGAACAAATTGATCCAAGTTTCAGCAGAGAACATGAAACAATCAATCAATTGACTCAATTAACTCAAGCTCAAGCTCAACATAACCAACAAGCTCAACAAGCTCATCAACAAGCGCAACAACAAGTTCAACAACAAGCCCCAGAACATCAACAAGTTACACATGCTGCTGTTCCAACTCAACAACCTCATCCACAAAATTTGAATGAAGGTTTTGATGTTGCTGCTGTTGCAGTTGCTGCTTCAAATGATGGTCCAGATCAAGGTGATGATGGTTCAAAAGATGATGATGGTTCACCATTAAGTCGTAATGGCAGACAATTAACAAATACTAAAAGAGCTGCACAAAATAGAAGTGCTCAAAGAGCTTTTAGACAACGTAAAGAAATTTATATTAAAGATTTAGAAGAAAGAGTTAAAGAAGTTGATGCTTTAAAACAAACAATTGAAACTTTAAAACAAGAAAATATGCAATTAAGAGATTATAGTTTAGCTTTACAAGCAAAATTAATTGAACAACCTGATGTTCCAGCTCCTCCAGTTGTTTTTGGTTCAAGATCTGGTAAAAAAGAGTAAATTTAAAATAACGTTTCGTTTTACTCAACGTTTTGATTTTAAATGATTTTTTAAGGGGTTTCTAATGATTAACTGTACAATATATCAAAGTTTACTTGATTATACCGGTTTGTTTTCAATTTTTTTGTGGTTTTTAAATTTTTTTTATTGATTTCTTGAGCTTGATCATGTTTGATCAATGCTCCTGAATAATCAGAAATGATTGTTCTTCTTTATTATGTATTATTTGAATTATAAATATTTTGTTATTATCTGATACTTAATGATGTAAGCTTTTAGTTTATTGTCGAAAGACCTATAGTAGAGAGTTCATGACGTTGATTGTTGATTCTATAGAATTTAAACGTTGCGCTTTATTGACAACCCCGGTAAAAAATAAGTTTGGTGTCAAAAGGCAAAAGGTTGCTAGCAAAGCCGATTTGAAATTTCTATTTAAAAAGACCCTAATATTCACCAGAAACAATCGAAGACAATCACATAATCCCAAATATCAAATAAATTAAAGAATAAATAAATTTCAAGATGGGTATTCCGTTTGCAGGTTATATCATCAAATATATAACACAAAGAGTGGGTACAATTGATTGTGACAAATCTTGTTAAGGTTTAGAAATTAACAAATTTACATATCAGGTTTTTAGAGAGAATCAATTAAACAAATTTGGGACAGAAGACCCTTACTATGAAGTTGTAAGTATTCATTGAATAAATGTTTTATTACAATGTCCACATTTATTAACATCAGCTTTAGTTTGAAATTGAACAACAATCATTCTTTGGTGGTGCACCAAAAGTTAAAAAAATCAAGAAACCAAAACCAATCCCAGTTGGTATTTCAAGTAATGATGAAGCAGTCATGAGAAAAGTTTTAAGAAGAGCTTATCATCTAGATATGCTTTTCAACATTGCTGGTTATAGAATTGGTTACACTGGGTTGATTGGTTTTATTCCTGTGTAAGTATAAGTTCTATTAAAATGCACTTGAAAGGAAATACTAACAGTTTATATATATAGTGTTGGTGATATTGCTGGAGTTTTGTTTTCTTTATTATTATTGAAAACTGCAAGACAAGTTGATGGTGGGTTACCTTGGGATGTTCAATTGAAATTCCTATTCAACATTCTAGTTGATTTCTTGGTTGGGTTAATTCCAGTTGTTGGTGATATTGTTGAAGTAATGTACAAGGCAAATTCAAGAAATGCATTAATCTTGGAAAAACATTTACAAGCAAAAGGTGAAAGAAACTTAGGATTGAAAAGGTCAGAACAAGGTCGATTGATTGATGATACAAGAAGTATTTCAAGCTCTGTTATTTCGGAAGATGATGGTGAAGAATTAAATCATATAAAATCACCTCTCAAGCATAGAGTTCCACCTTCAGAAAATGTTGAGGTTCGAAACAACCTGAATGTTGGTAAAGATCCTTATAAATCTGCTAATATCTTGAGAGAACGAACATATTCAAGATGAAGAGAATATGATCAAAATTGAAATATTGCGTTACTTATAAGCCAATTGAATTAACAGATTAGAGATGAAAATACTAAATTAAGTCAAGAATACGATGATACGATATATTCTATTCAATATTTCTTTGTAGAATCTGTTGGTATCTAGAATTTAGGCCTTTTGTTTAAGTTTGTTTAAAATTTGGTATACCATCTGCCACCAAATCGGGTCACTAAAATCCCACAGTAAATTTCTTTCAAAAAAACTGATAAACCAAAACATCAACACTTTAACGAGTACAATAACGGAAAATCATCAGATCAACAACAAATTTATCATATTCCATCATGGATACAGCTGCTATCTTGGAACAGTATACCCAGGATATCTCTAATCTACCTGCTGAGCTACAACACTTGTTATCAGAGCTAGGAACCAGTGATTCAAATTTATATGAAGTCCGTCGTAAAGTACTACAAAAAGATTCAACAATTCATAAGTTTATTAAACAACATGGTTCTTTAACTAAAAATCCAAAAGAAAATCAACTATATCCTAAAATCAGAGATGATTTTAGAAAAGCTGAACAAATACAGAGAGCTAAATTAGTTACTGCAAATACTGGGTTATTTTTAACTGCAAAACATTTGGTTAAATTAGAATCTGATATTGAAAAATTAAAAGCTGAAGGTTTATTAGCACTTGATGAATTAGATATTGATTCGGATGATGAATTGTTTTCAAGTAAACCTGGTTCAAGAGCTTCTACTGCTGCTGCTGCTGCTGCTGCTAGTATTGGATCTGCTTTGGGTAATGGACATGGTATTAGTAGTATTGATTTAACACCAAGTAATACTAATACTAATACTAATTCTACAACTGTTAAGAAACAATCAAGAAAATCACAAGCTCCAAAATCTTCAACCCCAAATGCCACTAATACAACTTCAACTTCAAGACCACAAAAAAGACAAAGAAATGAAGATTCTAAAACTCCAGATCCAAAAATTGAATCAGTTATACCGAATGCTTCATCAAATTTGAAAATTTCAACAAAAGCTCCAAAAGTTGAAAATAATGCTAATGAAGAAGAAAATGAATTATATTGTTTTTGTCAACGTGTTTCATTTGGTGAAATGGTTGGTTGTGATAATGATGATTGTAAATTTGAATGGTTCCATTATGAATGTGTTGGATTAAAAGAACCACCAAAGGGGAAATGGTATTGTTCAGATTGTATTGAAAGACAAAAAGTTAAAGAAACTAAAAAGAAGAGAAAACAATGATTTTTTGGTGTTCTACAATTACGATAATACTTTTTTTAATGATTTAATGAACGTTCTATATTTATATATATATTATGCAGCTAGTAGAAATACTCATCAACTTAATAACCATAATAATAAACCTTGGAATAATGCATATGCAAGTAAGAAATAATTTGAATTTTTAGCAGATTTACTATTCATTGTTTGAGCAGAATTATGAACACCACCATAAAGATTAAATCTTATAGCTCTAATTTCAAAAAATCCATAAGCAGCTAATAAATAAAGATAAAAACCAATATTTATAAATCTTGAAGTTGAAATATTTTTAATTAAAACTAATAAAACTAAAGGAACAAATTTATAACCAATATATGAAACTAAATCCCAAATTTTAGAATTAACACCTAATAAATATAAACCTAATTTTAAAACAGTTAAATCTAATAATAAATAAGCTAAAGTTGAACTTGTTTTAAAACCAAAAACTTCTGGATGAAATTCACCTTTTAAACCAGCTAAAAGTGCTAATAATAAGATATATGTAACAGTACCCATCAATGGGATATATAAATCAACAGCGTTTTTATCTTCTAACGGATAAGCATATAATTCAGTACCAGCATCAACTTGATTATTACTATCATCAGATCTTCTATAACTTCTTAACCAACTTTTATTTTGGAAAGGATATAAAATTAATAATAATTTACTTAAAACATAAGAATTTGAAACTTTAAAATAATATTTTATATCATCAGTATGAACATATTTCCCAAAATTTTGTTCCATAAATTGAGAACTTGCTTGAAATGCACCTTGACCAATTTGATAAGTCATTTGAGCTCTTGGATCATTAATAAAATTACCAAAAGCTGGATTATCACCTTGATTAGCAGCTGGTGTAAAGAATTGATTTGGATTTTGACCTGGTATTTGTTGACCTGGAACAAATTGTTGTGAACCAAATGGCACAGTACCACCAGCACCACCGGCACCTACACCTATTGGTTGTTGATGTTGATGAAGTTGTTGTGGATGTGGTACCTGACTTCCAAATGAAGTTGCGCGTTGTGGTTGTGGTTGTTGGACCCTGTTTGTCTGGGTAGCATCTGCATCTGCAATGTTTGCGTATGGATTGTAGGACATTGTCACCTTCCTTCTATATCAATTGACTGGATCCTATCCTTCGTCAACTTTTGTCTCTGACGTTGTTTTGCTGTGTTTTCGTTCCGTTGTTTGTTGTTTAACAGATCAACTTTTTGAAAATTGAAATTCGCGAAACTTTTTTTTAGAAAACTTCACGTGACGCGTCACCTGATCTTAAAATTACCCTTTTGGGACGAATTCAGAATTGACGCGTTTGGCGTTTTTTTTTTATACGCGTAGAAAATTAAAATTTAAATCTCAATTTGTAAAACACTAAAAAGACACAATAATTTGATAAGTTTCACAATTCATTTGATACTCATTTGATACCTGCTTCAACATAATATTCCACCAAAAGCCTATTACACTCATACACTCATATACATACACTCGCTGCCTTGAATCTATCCCATTATTCCAATACCTCTATACTATAAAAGATTAAGCATCATTCATTATGGGTGCTCCAGCTAATGGAAAGTATAAAGGTTCCACCACTGCCAGATATGTCAAAAGTTCCATAAACCCTAGAGATGATTACGTGCCGAATGGTGGTCCAGCTGCATTCCAAGCTCAAAGAGCTGAAACTAAATCAAAATTAGATCAAGTAAAGAAGATTGATCAAATAGATACAATGATGGGGTTTGAAAGATTTGATTCAGGTCCTTCCAAAACAGGTTGGTTGTGTAATATGCATGCTACAACTATCCCAAGTAAAGATTATATCGCTGGTGTTTCTGGTGTTGATTATTATTTCTTAGATGAAGAAGGTGGTACTTTTAAAGCTACTATTCAATATGATCCATATTTTCTTGTTGTATGTACTCCGGGTTCAGAAGCTGAAGTGGAAGAATTATTAAAGAAAAAACTTGAACAATATTTAAAATCAGTGGCCAAAATAGAAAAAGATGATTTAGCTATTCCAAATCATTTGATTGGTATTAAAAGTTCATTATTAAGATTAAATTTCCCAAGTTCAAGTGATATGTTTGAAGCTAAAAAAATAATACAACCAATTGTTAAAGAAAATCAAACTAAAAAAGATACAAAAGATTTATATTCTGCAGTTAATAATAACTATACAGATGCATTTTCATTACAAAATAAAGTTGAATCTCATGTTGATGCTACTGATTATATTGAAGATATCCGTGAACATGATGTGCCCTATTGTACTCGTGTTTCAATTGATAAAAATTTAAGAGTTGGTAAATGGTATAAAGTTTCTGCTGATCAAGGTGATGTTGAAACTGAAGAAATTCCTGATAGAATTGATTTCGGTGATGCTGTTATCTTAGCTTTTGATATTGAAGCTACCAAGAGACCTTTGAAATTCCCTGATAGTTCAATTGATCAAGTTATGATGATTTCTTATATGATTGATGGTGATGGGTTTTTAATTACAAATAGAGAAATTATTTCTGAAGATATCGATGATTTTGAATATACTCCAAAAGCTGAATATCCTGGGCTTTTCACTGTTTTCAATGAACCTGATGAAAAAGCAACATTAGAAAGATTTTTCGAACATATCAGAGAAGCCAAACCAACAATTATTGCTACTTTTAATGGTGATTTCTTTGATTGGCCATTCATTGAAGCTAGAGCTAATGTTCATGATTTAGATATGTTTGATGAAATTGGATTTGCAATTGATGGTGAAGGTGAATATAAATCAACATATTGTGCTCATATGGATTGTTTCAGATGGGTTAAAAGAGATTCTTATTTACCACAAGGTTCTCAAGGTTTGAAAGCTGTCACAACATCAAAATTAGGTTATAATCCAATTGAATTGGATCCTGAATTAATGACACCTTATGCATATAGTAAACCACAATTATTATCAGAATATTCTGTTTCAGATGCTGTTGCAACTTATTATTTATACAAAAAAATTATTAGTAATTTCATTATTTCATTAGGTATAATTGTTCCATTAAATCCTGATGAATTACTACGGAAAGGTACAGGTACCCTTTGTGAAATGTTACTTATGGTTCAAGCTTATGAAAATGATATTTTACTACCCAATAAACATGTGGATCCTCTAGAAAGATTTTATGATGGTCATCTTTTAGAATCAGAAACTTATGTTGGTGGTCATGTTGAATCATTAGAAGCTGGTGTCTTTAGATCAGATTTAGAAAGTGAATTTAAAATAGATCCAACAGCTATTGATGAACTTATAGCTGATTTAGATAATGCTTTAAAATTTAGTATTGTTGTGGAATCTAAAGTAAAATTAGAAGATGTTGAGAATTATGATGAGGTTTATAATGATGTTAAATCTCAATTATTAGCTCTTCGGGAAAATCCAAAAAGAAGTGAAAAACCATTAATTTATCATGTTGATGTTGCATCAATGTATCCTAATATTATGTGTTCAAATCGTTTACAACCAGATTCAATGAAGACTGAAAAAGATTGTGCAGCATGTGATTTTAATAGACCTGGTAAAACTTGTGATAGAAGAATGACATGGGCATGGAGAGGTGAATATTATCCTCCAAAGATGGATGAATATGGTATGGTTAAAAGATCTTTACAAAATGAAACTTTTCCTCCAAAGAAACCTTATCAACCAAGAAGAACATTTGAAGATTTATCATATCAAGAACAAGTTGCTCAAATTAAAAAAAGATTACAAGATTATTCAAGAAAAAATTATCATAAAGTTAAACAATCTGAAACTGTTGAAAGAGAATCCATCATTTGTCAAAGAGAAAATCCATTCTATGTTGATACTGTTCGTTCTTTCAGAGATCGTCGTTATGAATTCAAAGGTTTAGCTAAAGTCTATAAAAAAAAATCAGACACTAAAGATCGTACTGCCAAAGAAGAAGCTGAAAAGAGAGTTGTTTATTATGATTCTTTACAACTTGCTTTTAAAGTCATTTTAAACAGTTTCTATGGTTATGTTATGAGAAAAGGTTCCAGATGGTACTCCATTGAAATGGCTGGTATTACTTGTCTTACTGGTGCTACAATCATTCAAATGGCTAGAGGTTTAATTGAAAGATTAGGTAGACCCTTAGAATTAGATACTGATGGTATTTGGTGTATTTTACCAAAATCATTTCCAGAAGATTTCACTTTCAATTTGAAAAATGGTAAGAAAGCATTTTGTTCATATCCATGTTCAATGTTGAATTATCTTGTTCATGAACAATTTACAAATCATCAATATCAAACATTAGTTGATCCAGTAACGAAGAAATATGAAACACATAGTGATAACTCTATTTTCTTTGAAGTTGATGGTCCATATAAAGCCATGGTTTTACCAACATCTAAAGAAGAAGGTAAAGGTTTGAAGAAACGTTATGCTGTCTTCAATGATGATGGTTCACTTGCTGAATTAAAAGGTTTTGAATTGAAAAGACGTGGTGAATTACAATTAATCAAGAATTTCCAATCTGATATTTTCAAATTATTCTTGGAAGGTGATACTTTAGAAGGATGTTATGGTGCTGTTGCTAATGTTGCCAATAGATGGTTAGATGTTTTAGACACCAAAGGTCGTATGCTTGAAGATGAAGATTTGATAGAGTTGATTTGTGAAAATAAAAGTATGAGTAAGAGTTTAGAAGAATATGAAGGTCAAAAATCTACTTCTATTACAACTGCTCGCAGATTAGGTGAATTTTTGGGTGCTGAAATGGTTAAAGATAAAGGTTTACAAGTCAAATATATTATTTCTGAAAGACCAATTAATGCTCCAGTTACTGAAAGAGCCATTCCTGTTGCTATTTTCTCATCTGATATCACTGTCAAAAGAAATTTCTTAAGAAGATGGTTATTAGATCCTTCATTGGATGATTTTGATGCAAGAAACATTATTGATTGGAATTATTATAAAGAGCGTCTTGAATCAGTTATTCAAAAAATTATCACAATTCCAGCTGCTTTACAAGATATCGAAAATCCAGTTTCAAGAGTTGCACATCCAGATTGGTTACAAAAAAGAATTGCAACTAGTAAAGATAAAAAGAAGCAATCATCACTTTCTACATTTTTTACCAAGACTAAAAGTAATCCAATTGATATCATGAAAGATATTGAAGATATTGGTAAAGAAAATGAACTTTCTGGTAAGAAACCATTAGTCGGTAAAGTCACTTCTAAGAAGCGTAAAAATCATCACACTGAATCATCTGAACCTTCTGAAGAAGACACCAACTTGTTAAATGGTCCATGTCCAGCTCCTGATGAAGATTATGTTGGATTCTTAGCATATCAAAAAGTCAAATGGAAAGTTCAAAAGAAATCAAGAGAAAGAAGAAAAGCATTGTTTGGTGAATCTTCAGAATCTAGTTATAGATCTACTGTCGGTAATATGGTTCGTAATCAAGCAGAAAACTTTGCTGGTTCAACATGGCAAGTTCTTCAATATAAGTTGGATTCAAATCCTGGTGATATCAAAGCATTTGTTTTGATTGATGGTAAAATTCAATCTTTTATTTTCCATATTCCAAGAAAATTATATATGAGTTTCAGGTCTTCTGTTTTACCAGATGGTACAATTCCAAGTTGTGAAGTTGAAAAAGTCAATAGTATTTTACCAAATGGTCATAAAGCTTCAAACTTATTCAAATTGACAATGCCAGAAACTGTTTATCAAGATGAATTGAGTAAAGCTGGTAGTGTTTTGCAAAATCCAAACGTTCTTGGTATTTATGAAGCTCAAGTTGAACCAACTGAAAGAGCCATTATGGAACTTGGTAATTCTGTTAATTTCAACTCAAGTAAAATAGGTTCATTGGGTAAAGGTTTGAAAAATGGTTTTGATTTGAAATCTCTATCAATGACTGATACTACACATTATTTGCAAAAATTTACAATGCCAACAGCATATTTGTTTCATATGGTTACCAATAATTATCAAATATATTCCTTGTTCAAATCATGGGATAAGAAAGTTATGTTGTTTGTTTTGAAACCATCAAGAAATGCTCAACCAATCAGTGGTAATTTAGAAAAGATTTATAGAGATCTTTATGAAGCTAAAAGGGAAAAGATTGCACCATTGTATGGTATCATTGATTATCAAGAAGAATTAGAATTTGAAACCGTTTATTTTGAAGAACTTCCAAAACTTCACAGAAAGTTAAACAGTTTCATCAATAAAATCAATGAAGAAAGTCCAACCAAACCATTATTTGTCTTACAATCACCAACTGCTAATAATCTTTCAAAATCATTCAAAACATTGAGTGATTTCCCAGTTATTCATATGAATGTTGGTGAAATTAATGTTCCAGCTATTGGATGGCAAGGTATTGTCTTGAAAAGAGTTTGTAACCATTATTTGGCGTTAGCTTCATGGATCAAGCATTTATTAGCATTGGCTAAATATGGTAATATTCCATTATGTAACTTGAGAGCTGATAACATTGGTTATTTGATTGATATTGAATATGCTAGAAGATTAAAGAAAAGTGATATCGTTTTGTGGTGGTCACCAAGGCCTACTCCAGATTATGGTGGATTAGAAAAAGATTCCATTTTGATGGATAATGAAAATTATGAATTCCCAATTATCAATAACCCAGAAATCTATGAAACTGTTGCATTAGAAGTTGATGTTTCCAATTTAACTATCAATACTGTGTTAACATCTGCTTTGATTAACGAAGCTGAAGGTACTGATTTAGCAGAAGTTGAATTGATTCATGATGAAAATAGTGGTACTTCAACATTTGCTGAAGATTCGTTCTCTGGTCCAGGGTTATCTGTTTTGAGAACTATGGTTAAAGATTGGTGGGATGATGCTGTTAAAGACAATGCTAATGCAGATTCTATGGTTCATACATTTGTTTCTTGGGTTCAAGACAGCCAATCATATTTATACGATTCTTCATTGAAATATCATGTTCATAATTTGACCAAAAAAGCATTACTGCAATTAGTTGGTGAATTCTCCAAGCTGGGTTCAAGTGTTATATTTGCTAATAGATCTAAAATTATTTTAAGAACTTCAAAAGTTTCTGTTGAAACATCATATGCTTATGCACAATATGTTGTTAAAGCTGTTAGATCTAGACCATTATTCAATTATTTGGATTTACAAATTGATAAATATTGGGATCTATTGATTTGGATGGATGAACATAATTTTGGTGGTAGAGCATGTTTAGAAATTTCAGAAAAGGAAGAACAAGATTTAATTGGTCTTTCTAAATGGCAAATTAAACAATATTTACCTTCAATTATCCAACCAGAATTTGAAGATTGGGTCATTATTTTCTTGGATGCTTTAATCAAAGATAAGAATAAGATGGCTAATGTGTTGTCAACACCAAGAGTTACACAAATCAATCATATATTAAAGAAAAATCAAGGTACTAAAACTCAAGATGAAGATATCCAAAATGGTCTTTTCGAAAGCTTCAGAAAACCTTTGTTGAAAAGAGTCAAACAACTACTTCGTAATCAGACAGAGGCTATTCTTGATACTGATTTGATTAATGAATATGAGTTCCCAAGATTACCAGGTTCATCAACGGTTTTGAAAAATCCAGTTTTAGAACTTGTTAAATTTTTATGTGCAATTTTCAGTCTTTCCAAAAAGAGAAATCTTTCAGTTAGGTTACTTCGTAAGGAATTATTAAACATTTTTGAAATTAGGGAATTTGCTAAAGAATCAGTGTTTTATAATCCAAGTAAATCATTGAAAGTTCCTGGTATTTTATGTGAATATTGTCATCATATTAGAGATCTTGATTTTTGTCGTGATGAAGCTAAACATTTATGGAAATGTGAAAAATGTGATCATAATTATAACAAGGCATTAATTGAAGAAAGATTAATCAATACATTAGAGAAAACAATTACAAATTTCTTTGTTCAAGATTTGAAATGTGAAAAATGTAATAGAGTTAAAGAAAGTAACATGTCAGATTATTGTTCATGTTCAGGTCAGTTTGTGGAATCACAAACTAAACAAGATGTTTCTTCAAGTGTGGAAACATTTGATAGAATTTCAGCATTTTATGATTTAAGACTATTGAAAGATTTTATCGATCAGGTCTTCTAATGATATATTATTAAAATTGTACATTATTTATTTAAAAAAAAAGGTCATATATACGGTATAATAATTAGTTAATATTAAAAAAGTAATATAGTATTTAATTACAGGTTTTTTATAAGGTTTTTAAAAGTTCATCAACGTAGAATTAATTCTTATAAAACAATACATTATCACACAATGTTTTGATCATAGACGATTCTTCTCTCTGGTAAAGTGTATAACTTATAATAATCAACAGTTTGACCGTTCAAATTAGCTTCACTATTAACTGGTAATTTGAAAACATTTCTAACATCTAAACGTTCATCACCACTAGCAAACCAGAAATCAATACAATTTTGTTTAACCCCATAATCAGTTGGAACTGTTTCAATTGGTGAATTACTTTTCAATCCCAAAACTTGTTTAAAAGCAATTGCAAATTGATCAATACCAGTTAATAAACAGAATGTGCTCAAACAATTACGATCTTTTGGAGCAAAAGGAGCTGTATTAGAATCACCACCGCTAAGTTCTGCTGGAGCACTTGAGAAATGTGGGTTAGCACCATTTGCAGCACGTTTGGTATAAACTGATAATTCTAAAGTTGTTAAACCTTTTGAAATTTGGAAAAATTGAGAGAATAATAAGAAAGTAACCCAAATTGATTGGAAAATGGTCCATGCAGTTAATGTGAAAATAAATGAGGATTCATAGCATCCTGTACATAAATCATCATCCAATAAAAAGCATTCTTCCTTGGTTTCTTTTAATTCATCAAAATACTCCAAAACTAAATGGAAAAATAAAAACATTGTCAATTCTAATGATATTACGAAAAACATAAATACTTTATGATTTCTTAGACCAACATCATTATAAACCCATGGACAAAAATGATCATATCTAGCAACACACTTTTCATATAATGAAGAATATTTTGATCTCAAAGGTTTTTTAATATAAGTATTAATACAGAAATTTCTTGCATCAAATTTCCCAATTTGTAATAATTCTTCAATTGTTGCCTTAATTTCTTCATTAGAATCTGGAGTTTGAATAATACCAGGATCTTTAAACATGGCCTTGAAAAATGAATAAACAACAGCTGTACTTAGCCCTGCAAAGATTAAATTTGATAATGGTGCTTCTGATAAAGTATATGGAAGAATTGTAAAGATCCATGAAAAAAGAATCCAAAATGCTGTACCTGAAAATATACCAGATAAATAAGGTGATTTAATAAATGGTGATGAGCTTAAAACATAACAAGGGAATATAAATTTCTTCAAAATTTTGGTTGATACTAAGAATAGAATTATTGATATTATTAATGCAAAAAATGCATTTGTTTGAGCATTGATGTATAGAGCAGATCCTAAAAGAGCATAAGGAGTCAAGAATGTGATTATTTTAGCTCCTTTAGCTGAAAAATGTTTTGTGATTGGGTTCCCTGATGGATCTAAACCACATTGGAATAAAGCATCTTTCAATACACCAGTACTATTCATATTTTGAGCAACATCGAAGCAAGTTTTTCCATCATTTGTCTTTTGATAAATATCTGAACCTTTTTCAATCAATCGCTTGATACAATCCTTTTGACCTCTGATTAATGACCAATGAAGAGCAGTGAAACCTTGTTCGTCAACTAATTTAACATTAGCATTAAAATTCAATAACGCATCAACACTTAATGAATCACCTTGATAACCCGCCCATATGAGTGCAGTTCTTCCCTGTGGATCTGCTGAATCAATTGGTACTTGATCAACGAATGCTAAGACATAAATCACCAACATGATATTTGAAGAATGAACAGCTAAATGTAGGGTATTGAAACCTTGAGAATCAGCTTTAGTAGGATCCGCACCATTCTTTAATAGATAATCCACAATGTATACCAGACCATAACGACAAGCCCAATGCAATGGAGTAGCATTCAAATCACCACCAGGTCTATCAACTTCAGCCCCCTTTGACACCAAGTACTTAACAATAGAGAGTCTATTATTAATAGCAGCCCAATGAAGCCCACTGACGTTATTTTCATCCACATCTGAACCCAATTCAATGGCCTCAGATTCAATCAAGTCCTTCACTGTTACCAAATCACCAGTTTGACACGCCTCCACGTATTTCTTTATTAGGATGTCACTTTCATTGTCTATTGTCTTTTGAGCCGGTTGGATCGAAGAGCTCGAAACGGGACTTTGATTCCCCTGCGTATGTTCTTGATCCAGGGTCTCGTTGAGCTCAACTGTTTCCAAATCGTCAAACTTATCCGTGTTCTCAGCAGACATTGTCCCTCTGAATCAATTGAAATGAATTGAAGTATCCCTTAGTAAACGGTTACAACTTGGTAGTCAAAAATGATTTAGGCTGATTTTCGCTTTTTAATTTTAGACCCAGAAATTCTGGGCTGTATATAAAAGGCCGCGAATTGGTTCTACAATAATAAATTTATTAATACTTCATGAATTTCTACTTGAATCTAACAATCTTGGTGATCTCGAGAGCCATCTCAAACGGTTCAGTGCTTCTCTTTGTATTTCGTATCACTTTCTCAATCCCGTTTTTCAGCTGTGTGTTGGTGGACAATGAAGTGATGATTTGGGAATTCTCTTCGGAATGGAAAACCAAGTAATAAAGAACATAAAGAGTTCTTTCTAAAAGGTCTTGTTCTTTGTATTGTTCATTCAAGATCAAGGAAAGATTCTTGAGTAGCTTGTCGTCTTTGATAACCTCTTGTGCGATGAATTCAATAGTGATACCAAATGATAAAGCTGCAACTGCTGAATTTTGAGATTTCAAATCTGGTAACCCAGTATACTGAACTAATAAATCATATCTTCTCTTTGAATCTTTATTTGAAAAATCAAAAAGTCCTGCAACATTCTCCTTATGTTGTACTGCATTACATACCAACTCAATGGCAGCTCTTCGTATTGCAGTTTCTTCATTATTCAAGTAATGATCTATGATTTTCCATTGTATTGGAGTGAATGCACCGTTATCAACAGCATTAGCATTTGTTAATGAAATCAATGCTTGTAATTGCTCCTTTTGAGTTATACCATCAATGGAAAGGTATTGAAATAAGGCAAATTGTGCCTCGCGAAGACGGAAAACTGTAGATGGATTTGTTGTTAATAATAAATTTGAAATTGATTGATATGCAAATTTTAAAATCTCTTGTGGGATATTATCTAATGTTATTGAACGTATCACAATTTCCAAACCTGCTTGTGATAATACCTGTGGACGATTTTGTTTTTCTTTTGATAAATTATAAACCAATTTTATAGCAGGTAAAACTGAAGTTAATGATAATTTTTTATGTGATGATAAATTATGAATAACATTTCTTTCTAAAAGATCTTCTTGAAATTGTTTAATATCCTCTGGATCTTCTTCAATTTCAGATTCAAGTCCCTTTTTAGCATGTTGTTTTAATTCTGAAACCTCGGATTTTTCCTCAATCGTACTTAAATTAGCTAATGTAACTAAAGCACCATAAATATCTTCTAATGAAGCACCTTCTTTTGGATCCAAGAGTTTAGTTAGATCTAGAATGACTTCATCATCGCTTCTTATTCTTTGCTTTATACTTGGCTTGATTGATAAATATGCCAAAGCTTCAACTGTGAACTTAGTAAATTTCTTTGTTAATATATCATAAAGATCATTAATATTCAATGATTTTTCAGATTCTAATTGTGTGAAATTCCATGTTTTGATAATAACTAATGCAGATAATTCTTGAATCTCAATATCATTATATTTCACAGCTTCAACAAGGACTGAAGTGAATTTGGAGGCAATTAGTTTTCTTGTTTCATCATCTGAACATAAAGCAGATAAGAGATTTAACCCTTCTTTAATCACTTTTTGGGAAGAATACTGACTAACTTTTACTATTGATTCTTGAACAGCTTCAACTTGGAAAAGTGCCTTACCTTGTTCCTTATCAATTTCAAAAATTGTTGCCACTATTTTGAAAATTGGTGCATATTGTTCCCTAGCATTTAATATATCTAATTGTTGATCAATTAAAACCAAAGTTTCTGAAGGGTTAGCCTTGTATAATCTAATAATGGAAACCCAACATTTTTCTAAATCAACAATCTTGAATATAGTGCATGATACAAGAATCTCAGCATCTTTAATAACAAACCCTTTAGTACTTAAGATTAATGATAATGTATCTGATACAAATTCTAGTTCCGAATCACTTTGAGTATGTTTAATTTTGGAGATTAAAAATTGAATAATTGCCTCTGATTTGGATCTATCACCCTTCAATAGCAATGCCAATGGTATATCAGTCTTCAATGCCAACTCATACGCTCTTTCAACGTTTTCTAGGATCAATTTCTCAAGATCCGATGAGCCTTTGGATTTGTTCAACTGATCTTTCACCACTGAGACGTCAAGTTCCTCAATTGAACTGCGGGAAAAAAGCTCCTCCAGTGTAGACATTCCCAAAATTGAACCACTTTATACAGAAATACTTCCAGTCACTCTTTGAGTCTCTGTTAACACCAATTCAAAACATTTTTAAACTGCAAATGTTCACTTTTCGTTGATGGCTTCGCGACCATAAACAAAAATACTCATTAAAGGCAAACTACAAATCAAAATATTGCTTCATCATCTTGAAGAACTTTTAAAGAAAACAAGAATCATATTCACAAGTTTCTGTTGACAATGGTTTCAAAGGACATTGAGTATCTGAAGGAAAAAAACTTTGATATCTACAAGCTTCTGGAAATCCCAAACGATGCACAAGACGTAACAATAAGGAAGGCATACAGAAAACAAGCATTGATATATCATCCAGATAAAAACCATTCAGAAGATGCTGTTGATAAGTTCCATGCCATTTCCATATCATTGAAAGTGCTCATTGATCAGCAATTGAGAAATGAATATGATAATTGGTTACAATCGAAACAATTGGAAGCACTAAGATCTCTTAAACTTGATTCTAGTCGGAAACAGATGAAGGATGAATTAGAAAAAGCTGAAAATGAAGCAATTCAACAACAACAAAGTCAGAGTGGTAATAAGCGTTGGTCTAGTCGTACGGTTAATCAAAGCTCAAATACATTTGGTGTACATCTGGAAGCATTAAGACAAGAAGGTACCCAGAAAAGAAGAGAATTGGAACATGAATTTAGATCAAAATTTAATAATGATGATAATGAGAATTTGGCGAAACCAAGAAAGATATATAAGTTAGAATTGAATGACAATACAAAAGTAAGAGTTAAATGGAAAATTAAAGAAGGTATATCTGATTTATTCACATCTGATGTCTTGATTAGTATTATGTCCATATTTGGTGATATTGAATCAGCTGAAATCTTACCAAGATCATCAAAAGAGAAAAGGTATGATACAGGAATTGTGAAATATCACACAAAAGAAGGTGCAATGAATGCAGTGAAGCATAATTATAATGAAAAGAGTAAAATTTGGGAAAATACATCATATAGGAAATTATCAGGTTTACTAAGGGAAGTTAAGTTTGATAAAAAGACAAAAAAATTGAATAAAAATGTTGGTGTTTTAAATGAAGATGATTATTCATTTGATGAATATTTAGAGTTAACTCTAATGAAACTAACTAATGCAAAAGATTCAAAAAGTTTGAAAAGAAAATTTGAAGAATGAAACTAATGGGTTTAAAATTGATGGATTTTATTTCATCAAACATGCTAATGATTAATGACTTTATTAAAAAATGATATAGTATAATAATAGTTTAATATATAATGTGAAATATTGAAATTATGCAATCAGCAATTTGTTCATAGTTGTAGTTATAATCTTGAAGCTAATCGCGAGTACAAATTAAATAAGCCTATATAATTTTAGCTTCAAAAAAAAGGCAACAGATCATACAAAGCTCAAACAGTATTATAGACAGTATTATTATAGCACAACATACGACATGTCATTGATCTCTTTCAATTGTAATTATTCCAATCAGTCGGACCGGGTCAAGACAGGATCCTCAGCTGTATGAATTCAAAGTAAAACCGAAGCTTATTATTCCCGATCTCAAAACAATATCGCTAAAATTTCTAAATTTGACGACTTAGATCTACTTTACACAGTTTAGAGTATATAAGTACACTAACTTCCCTTTATTCATCTTCTTACACTTCAAGAATTATCTATTCCATTCAACCACCAACTCAATTACCAAAATGGCTGATGAATATCCAATAGTTACAAAAGAAGAATTTATAAAAGGTGTGGGAAATACACCTTTGATTAAAATTGAATCACTTTCAAAAGAAACAGGTCGTGAAATTTATGTTAAAGCTGAATTTAAAAACTCCGGGAAATCAATCAAAGATAGAGCTGCTATTTATCTGTTAAATGATGCTTTATCAAAAGGTGAATTGACTCCAGGGGGTACTTTAGTGGAAGCCACTGCTGGTAATACGGGGATTGCATTGGCTTTATTAGCAAGAACTTATGACCCACCTTTTAAAGTTAGATTATTCGTTCCTGAAACTCTTGTTCCTGAAAAAATAGCTATATTAGAATCATTAGGAGCTACTGTTATTTTAGGTCCAATTGTTCCACAAGATCATCCAGAATTTGTTAATAATTTAGCTAAAAGATATGCAGCAGAAAATGATAATACAATTCATGTTAATCAAATGGATAGTTTAGTCAATCGTAAAGCACATTATGAAAATACAGGTCCAGAAATTTGGGAGCAAACAAACGGTAAAATCAATGCATTTATTGCAGCTTCAGGTACAGGTGGGACTTATTCAGGTGTTTCAACATACTTGAAAGAAGTTTCAAATGGTAAAGTTTCAACTTATGTTGCAGATAGAGAAGGTTCCGGTTTACATTCATACATTCAAAGTAAAGGGGAGAATTGGGATGCTGAAGGTACTTCATTTGTTGAAGGAGTTGGTAAATTAGCTCATACTGGTAATACAAGAGGTATTTTAGATTATACAAGTGGTTCATATAGAATCTTGGATGAAGAAGTTTTAGTAACATTATATAGATTATTAGATGAAGAAAATTTATCAGTTGGTGCTTCCTCAGCTTTAAATCTAACTGCTGCTAAAAAATTGGCATTAACTTTACCAGAAGGTTCAATTGTGGTTACAACAGCTGCTGATACAAGTGAAAGATATGCAAGTAAGGCATTCAATAAAGAATGGTTAATTGAAAATGGTCATTGGGATAAGATACCACAACATTTACATAAATATGCAACATTCACTAGTAGCAGCTAATATATATTTCAACACATATCATAATATAGAGTACTTTGGATAGAAAAAAAAACTTGTAGACAGGTCACAGAATATATACTGTCTAATTATCGGTATGGGACGCAAAAAAGAAAGAATGCGATCTCTGTGGATTGAACACAGGACCTTTAGATCTTCAGTCTAACGCTCTCCCGACTGAGCTAAGACCGCTTCTTGCTGAGTTTTTGGGTCATGCGTGCAGGGTGACCTTGCCATTATCCGGGTAATATTCTCACTTAAAATGTGGCGCTTACCGAACATTTTTCACTTTCTGACAGATAATACGCATTCTTGTTTAAAATGTAATGTGAATATAAATTTTATAGTTGCGTATTTGGAATTTAACAATAAAACTCATCTCTATTTTGATTCAGATCATAAGATTATTATATCCCAAAAGTAATGTTCAGTTGGAAAAAGGATAAAAAGCAAGAGAAACAAGTGGATCAAGCCGATTTGATTGAAGTCTCGGTTCCATTTGATAAACCGAGTACCATAAAAGCTCCAGAGATCAAACAATTAAAAGAGGATGAACAAAAAAAATATAATGAAGTATTAAAACATTTCCAAGATTCAAATCTAGAAGTTGCAAAAGCACCTAAATCATCAGAAAAGGCATCGTTAACTAGTCATGAAAAATCTTGGTTAACAAGAGAATGCTTTTTAAGATATTTAAGAGCAACCAAATGGATTGTTAAAGATGCTATTGAAAGATTAGAATTATCATTAGCTTGGAGACGAGAATTTGGTATTACTGGAGAAAATGATATTGTCACTCCAGAATTAGTTGAACCAGAAAATGCTACTGGTAAAGAAGTCATTTTAGGTTATGACAATAATGCACGTCCAATTTTATATTTAAAAAATGGTCGTCAAAATACTAAATCATCATTTAGACAAGTTCAACAATTAGTGTTTTTCTTAGAAAAAGTTATAAATTTCATGCCACAAGGTCAAGATACAATTGCATTACTTATAGATTTTAAACAATATAAAGTTGAAGGTACAACTTCTAAAATCCCACCTTTATCAATTGGGAAACAAGTTTTAGATATTTTACAAACACATTATCCAGAAAGATTAGGAAGAGCATTATTAACAAACATTCCAATCGTTGCATGGACTTTTTTAAAATTAATTCATCCTTTCATTGATCCAAATACAAAAGAAAAAATCATCTTTGATAAACCTTTTGAAGATTATGTCTCATTAGATCAATTAGATAAAGATTATGGAGGGAAATTGAATTTTGAATATGATCATGATGTTTATTTCCCATCATTAGTTGAACAAGCTGAGGCTAAACAAAAGAATTTCTACGAAAGATTTATTAAATTTGGAGGAATCGTTGGTCTCAGTGAATTTGATCTTAGAGGAACAAGTGAAGAACTTCAATTCCCAGTGGAACAATTAGCATAGAGTTTATAGTATGAATGAAATGATTTGATGTTGATTCCTTTAGTAAAATGATGTAACCAATGACTTCTATCAAGTTTTGTGATATATCTATTCATCTATTCTGATAATATAACCGTTTTGATTTTTGAAGAGTACAATAGAATTTGGATATTAACACCGCCAAAAACCGACACCGATAATTATTTTTTAAGCATTTTTGCAGTCCAGCTTAATAATGAAAATTCAAATTTTATTGCGCTTTTCTGCAATGGAATTCCATTTTAACTGAAAAGGGCTGAATCTTATTTTTTTCCTAGTATACCTTACTAAATTGTGGATACTCCGATAAAATCGACTTTAAAGTATAAATAATGATCTTGATCCTTCTTTATAGTCAATTATACCTCAGTACATAAACAGTATACACATTACTATTGAAAATGACTCCCCTACCAAACACTCAAACAGCTATCAAGATCAACGAGGAATACAAGTTAGTGAAAATTGAAGTCCCTGTCCATAGCGAGTTGGAAGGTGATGAGATCTTAGTTAAAGCTAAAGCCATTGGCTTAAACCATGTTGATAACTATTTTGCAGATTTCAAATGGGCAAGTCCAGGTACAGGAGTTGGTACTTCCTTATCGGGTGATGTTATAGCTGTTGGTAAAGATGTTACAAGATTCAAAGTTGGTGATACAATTACTTCATTCACTTTTGGCTCTGATTCTGAGTTTAAAGATCATGGTGCCCTTCAACAATATGTGAAAGTTCTTGAAACTAATTCATTTCAACTTAATGTTAAAGGCTATGCTTCTACCAGTGATATTCCAAAAGGTCCAATAACAAATTATGAAGATGGTGCTTCTTTAGCAGATGCTCTGATAACAATTGGTATCTCCATTTATCATACATTTGGTCATAATGATGAAAAGGACAAAACTATTTTGATTTATGGTGGATCAACAAATGTTGGTCAAATTGCTATTCAATATGCTCATACTTTAGGCTGGAAAATTATCACTATCGCTTCGCAAAGGTATGAAACATTACTCAAAGAACTAGGTGCTAATATCGTGTTGGATTATCATTCAGAGTCATTAGTTGAAGATATAATATCATTAGGTGAACATATTGATTATGCATATATTACCACTGGTAGTACAAAATCAGTAGAACAAGTTTATGAAGCATTACCTACAGAATATCCTATAAAGTTAGAAGGTCTTCAAGTTCCAAACATCGATTTCATTGAAAATAAAAAATCAAACATCACTTATGAATTAACCAGGGCATTCACTTCACATGAAAGAATTATTACTTATGGAAATGGTGCAAGTCATAAACCAAAACCTGGTACTTTGAAATCCTTGAAAGAATTTGTTCCAATTATTGAAAACTTACAGAAACAAGGTAAGTTAAAACACTTACCAATCAAAGTTTTACCTGGTGGATTTGATGCAGTTAATGAAGGTCTAAAATTGTTAAAAGAAGGAAAAGTTTCTAATCAAAGATTGGTTATCAGAGTTAATGAAGAAATCTAAAAAGTCGGTTTATGTACATTGTGTAATTAAATTTGATCTATATCAATCACAAATATCTAGAGTAGCTAAAAATCATGCGCTTTTCTAATGATAAATTAGTATTAATATACTTAAGTATTGAGCTCATCTGTATTAGTAATATCTTACATAATCTGTATAAAGATCTTTTATGTTTTTGAAGGATTAAACTGGAATAATTGATAGATTTAAGAGTAGTATTAGTCTATAGGTGATACTAGATATAGTATTAAGCTATTTCAATTAGCATTTGAAGTGTTTTGAAAATCAAAAATTTCAAATTAAAAATACTTATAACCTTATAAAATTTAATTTTACTTTGAAAAAATAGATTTCAAAAATATCAAAAATTTCAAACTTTGAAATTGGTGACTATAATGATATAGAAGATAAACTACGCTCTAAGAATACGCCCACATATCTTTGAAAATTTATAATCTCAAGTAATCATAGATTAATTATAAAAGATTTTGTTTTATAGAAATTTCGGTTATACCCGGTAATTAATAATTTAATTTCCGAGAGTTAATACCGAATTGAATTTGAGAGCACTATTTAAATTGTAATTTGTAAAACAGGTCAATATAATTCATGACAGGTTATATATATATACTTTATACTAAAGAGTAAAGCCATTGAATATAAATATACTGATAATTCGCATATAAGTTAATAACTGTATTGGGTCTTGTTGAAAATCACCCAACACCCAACATAGGTGTATAGTCGTATAGTCTACATTCAATTGATTAAGATAAATAACATATCTACGAGCTTACACAGATCCAGATAATATACTACAATTCTTAATTTAATCGAAACATTATCTAGCGTATATTATTCACAGAATGATGTTAAATTCAAGACCTAACAACATCAAAAACGAACAAAATTTTTTAAAATGAAAAATCAAAATTCAATCAAAATTAGAAAATTTTAATATAAATGTCAAAACAACCTCAAATAAGAATGACAATATATATCAAAAAACGTCCAACAAGAAATAAATCAATCAATTCCATTTTAAAAAAATAATCATAAAAAATAACAAACAAAACTCAAACAAAATAGTGTTTTTTTTTCAAATAATAAAGACAATTTTATAACTTTTTTTTTAAATCATAATAATTGACTAAATTTAATACCAACTTCTTTGGTTTAAATCAGCACCATATCCATAGTAGTTTTGTGGTTGGTAAAATGGTGGAACAGCTTGATCTTCAGCACCTGATTGACCAGTTGGAGCAGAACCATTAGAAGCTGATTGATTACCTCGAGAAGCAGCTTGTTGAGAGTTTGGTTGAGAACCAGGAACACTTTGTTGAGTTTGTGGAGCTGATGAAGCTTGAGTAGCTTGATGTGGAGCACCATAAGCACCATAACCTTTTGGTTGTTGATATTGATTATATGGTGAAAATTGTTGTTGTTGAGCAGCTGCAGCTTGTTGTTGATAATAAAATTGTTGTGGGTAATACATATATGGCATGTTTTGGAAAAATGGAGTTTGATAAGGCATACCTGCAACATTTGGTTGTGGTTGATTACCACCAGCATTTGATGGTTGAACTTGGGAAGCAACTGGTGAAGCAGTGGCTAAATCATTTGCAACTGGAATGGTTGGAATTTGTGGTGGAACAGTGTATGGTGATTGTTGAGCAGCAGCAAATTGTTGTTGTGTTTGCTGAGCACCAGAAGCTTGATCATAAGCACCAGTTGATCTTTGTTGATTGTAACCATTACTACGATCATAACCATAATCTAAACCAGCATAGTTGTAACCTGGGAATTGTGATGAATAAGCACCATAATATTGTTCAAGACCTTTTGGAATTGGTTGTTGAGGTTGTTGTTGTTGCTGTTGAGGTTGTTGTTGAGATTGTTGTTGACCTTGACCTTGACCTTGAGGTTGAGATTGGGTTTGGGTTTGAGGTTGTTGTTGTTGTTGAGGGTATTGTTGTTGTTGTTGTTGGAAAAAGTTTTGTTGTTGTTGTTGTTGAGATGGTTGAGATTGTTGTTGTGGAGCTTGTTGTTGTTGTTGACGTTGTTGTGGGTAAGAACGTTGTTGTTGTTGCTGTTGTTGTTGACGTTGTTGGTTGTAGTAGTCATTATTATATTGTTGTTGTTGTTGAGCTGGTTGTTGTTGTTGAGGTTGTTGTTCTTTAGTTGATTCTTTGTTATCATACAATGAAGAGCCGAATGATATACCACCGACGTTACCTAATTGACTAGCAGTTTGTGGTAAAACAACTGGAGCATCTTGTTGTAATCTTCTTTGAGATTTTTGTTGTTGTTGTTGTTGAATTGGGATTTGAGGTTGAGTTTGTTCAGGTTGAACTTGTTCAGTTGTAGTTGGTTGTTCAACTTGTTTTGGAACTTCTTGTTGAATTTGAGGTTGTTCAACTTGTTGTTCTTCTTGTTTTGGTTCTTCTGGTTTTTTATCTTCAACAGAAACAGTTTCAACACCTTTTGTAACTTCAACAACTTTTTCAACTTCAGTCTGTTGTTCTTGTTCAACTGAAGTTTCTTGAGTTTCTTGTTCTTGAGGTTGAGGTTTTGGAGCTGGAGCAACTTTTTTCTTTGGTTTTGGAGCTGGAGGAGTTGCAATAGCAGCCCATGATTTATTACTAGTTGCAGGAGTTTGAGCTGGTTTTTTAACTTCTTTTTTTTCTTCTTGAGGTTTTTCAGATTGTTTTGGTTCTGGTTTTGATTCTTCTTTAACTTGTTCTTCTTTTTGAGGTTGTTCTTCTTGTGTTGATTCTTGATCTTTTAATTGTTCTTCAGCTTCTTGAGCTTGTTGTTGTTGTTTAACAGCAGCAGCTTTAGTTTTTGGATCAGAACTTGCTAATGCAGCAGCCCATGAAGTTGATTTAGGAGCAGCAGCAGCAGAAGTAGAGGTAGAAGTAGTGGTTGTATTTGATGAATCTTTTTGATCTTTTGGAGCAGAAGAAGAATCTTTTGGTTGTTTTGAAGCTACCGGAGCTCTTTTACCAGGTTTTTCTTTGAAGCCACCTCTTGGTTTGAATTCTCTTTGTTTTGGATGAGAAGAACCATTTGATTGTTGATCTTTATTATTTATTATTTCTTGTTCATGTTTTTCTTGTTGTTTTTCCTTTTTAGATGGTTTTTTAACTTCATCCCATTTACTAACAGCACCTGTAGTAATTTTTTCAATAATAACTTCCAATACATCAAATTCATTAATTAAATCTGTTAAATCTTCATTTGACCAATCTGGGAATAATTCATTAAGAGTACTTAATTTATTTTGAACTTCAGAGTTCACTTTTGAATTTGAGTTTGTAGATGAAGGATTAGATCTTTTGGATTGACCTTTGAATCCACCTCTTGGCCTTCTAGGTTGTTGTTTATGTGTAGTAGAGTCCGACATTATATGTGATATGTGTATATGTTTTATATGTGTGATGTATTATATTTTAATTATTTGAATTGATATTCCAATCTCCACAATTTTCAATTAAGTAAAGTTGAAGTGATTCTTTGATTCAATTGAGACAATTTAACTAAAATATAACCGATCTTTTTTTATATAAGATTGATTGATTGATTTGAAATAAATTTGATTGATTGATTGATTTGATTATAATTTTTTAACTATTTTTTTTTTGAAAACAAATAATAAACTTTTTTAGGATAAAAAAACACGCAGTTAATAGAAGAACACAGCTGTAATTTCCTTAATTGATATTATAATTTGTTTAAAAGTAAAAATTGTTCAATTTTATTTAATTTTATTTCAATATTTTAATTAGTCTTTGATGGCACAATTCAAAAATTTGTCGACGATTTTGAAAAATTGAAATTGTCAAATGCGGGTAAAAAGCGCGAACAAACGTACTTTAAACTCCTATTTCAATAACAAAATCACTACAAAAACCAATAAAGATCCAGAAAAAAGAGAAATATTAACATATAGTCTTACAATACAATTAAATCTCTATCTTGTACCAATTTTCCAGAACTCAATTGACCCATTTTAACCCAAATCATTCAGCAATCTTGCTAATCCCAGTACAAATTTCCAAAAAAAAAAACGCGCTTCTCGAAAAAAACCTTTTTTTAGTGCCAAAATTGTCGATTTCCCAATTAGGTATAAAGTCTACAGATTTATCAAAATTCATAAAAGCAATTCGTTAATTAAACCGTATTAAATCAAATATATAAAATCAATATATAAATCAATTAATTACCATTTAGATTTGGTTTTTGGTGTGGAAGATATCTAAAGCTTCAGAAATTCTGGCAGTCATAGTTTTTTCACCTTCTCTAACCCAAACTCTTGGATCAAAGAATTTTTTGTTTGGTTTATCTTCACCATCTGGGTTACCAATTGGAGCCATTAAGTAATCTTTTTTGTTTAAGACATAGTCTCTAATACCAGTCAAGTAAGCATATTGACAATCGGTATCTAAGTTAACTTTAACAACACCATTCTTGATAGCAGTGTCAAATTCTTGTTGAGATGAACCTGAACCACCATGGAAAACCAAGTATAATGGATGTTTGTTATCAGTACCAATTTGTTGTTTAGCATATAATTGATGGTCACCTAAGATTTCTGGTTTTAATTGAACGTTACCTGGTTTGTAAACACCGTGAACGTTACCAAAAGCAGCAGCAATTGAGAAATTTGGTGAGATTGGAGCTAAAGCTTCATGAACTTTGAAAACGGTTTCTGGTAAAGTGTATAAAGATTCTTTTTGGACATCTTCATTGTTAACACCATCTTCTTCACCACCAGTGATACCAATTTCCATTTCTAACCATTGACCAATTTTAGCCATTCTTTCGAAATATTTAACACAAGTAGCAATGTTTTCATCATCAGTTTCTTCAGATAAATCCAACATATGAGATGAGAATAATGGTTCACCAGTTTCAGCAAAGAATTTTTCATCTTCAGCTAAGAAACCATCAAACCATTGTAATAATTTTTTAGCACAATGATCAGTATGTAAAACAACTGGAATACCATAAGTTGGAGCAATAGCTCTAATGTAATGAGCAGCAGCGATACAACCAGCAATTGAAGCTTCTTGGTTAGTGTTTTTAACACCTTTACCAGCGAAGTAAGCAGCACCACCTTGAGAAGTTTGTAAAATGATTGGTGATTTAGCATCTCTGGCAGCTTCTAAAGCAGCAACAACAGTTGATGATGAAGTAACATTGATGGCTGGGATAGCGAAACCTTTTTCTTGAGCATAGTCAAATAAAGCTTTGACATCTTTACCGTAGATGACACCGGATTTTCTTTCTAAAACGTCTTGTAAAGCCATTGTGATGTGTATAATGAGTTTAATTTAATTCAATTGAATAAAATATGATTTAAATCAAAATATAATCAAAGAATAGTTTCGAGATGAAAAGGACAAGTTCAATTATTTATATACTTTTTTCCCAGGGATGGGAATCTTTGAAGTAACGTGGTGGATCAACCGACGATTTTTCAATCTTCTTTGCGGTGCGAACCGGAGAAAAAAAAAGTTTCACATCAGACAACTACCAAAAATCAAGAGTTGAATTGAAATTTGATAAACGTCATTGGTACAATTCATATTACAATTGAGTGGATAGACAATTGTTTTTTTAGTTGCGATTGTTATAGTATTGTATAATAGAATAATGGCATTGTTATGTCCATGTTTTCCTGTTTAAAAGCAATTGCTAAGTCTATTTTAATTCAACTCCGAATTGCTATATAACCATTTGATAATTAGCTCTTGAGAATAGTCAAGGCTAAAAAATGCACAAATTAATTGAATGATCAAATGAAGCATCACCTTCAACTTGAGCAACATCACCAGGAGACTAGAAACTGATGTTTTTTCAACCACTTTTTTTTCGCTGGGAAGTCTAATGGTCTAATAGTGCATCTGATGTTGGTTTTTATGGTATGGTTTGACGTTTCATATAACATGACAATGCATCAGTTGATAAATACTATAACCATTGATTCCGTTAACACTAATATTTTATAATTTCACTAAACACCCAGTTAACCTTAAATAAATATAAATCTCCTCTTTGATGCCTATTCTATCCGGTTATTGTTATTCCCAATTGCCAGTTGATTAATTGTTCCAACTTGTTCTTGTATCTTCTTAGGATTCCGCGCGCAACTTTTACTATATGAGACCCAAAAGACCCAAGTCTACTAAATTAAGCGAAAGGTCTAGACTGGACGTTGTACAATTCATCCAAACACCAGTCCCAATATTTCCAAGAGATCAAATTAGATCTACGTCAGAGATCTTTTAATTCAAGTATAGAACAAGTTATAACCTATAAAGTACCATAGTTTTAGTGCTAGATTAAGTTCAGCCAATTAATTTATTCATGTTTATAAGCGAATGTTTGAGTCTATATTAATCTATATTATGTATACAATATAATCTTTATACAATACTTTCATTAAAACTTGTTTCTCGTTGATTATCAATGATTAATGAATGAGTTATTATAATACCAGCAGAAATTGAAATTAATGAAATTAATGTACTTATTGGACTTGAAAAAATTATTAAAGGTATTGTTACCACTAATAATAATATATATAAATAATTTTTATTTATATCAATTTGAATCAATCCTGGGATTTTAATTTCATCTAATTCAAGATTTTTCAATAAAATTATACCAATAGTTAAAATGATTAAACTTAAAAATAAATACCAATTTTGAAATAATTGAACTAGGGAAATTATTAAAATTATAATTAAATAATTTGAATTAAAATATCTTATATTTGAAAAAATTCTAATTTGTGCTTCACCAATTGATTTTGGGGTATTGATTTTACTAATATTGAAAAATTCTTTTAATGGTTTAATATTTGAAAATTTTGAATGTAAATATGGATTTTGATGCTATAGTTAAATGTTAGTACTAAAGATCAATAGATAAAACACCTAATAGATTATATCCAAACTCACTTTAAAAGAATCCATATCCCATTTTGTAGGGAATTGTGTTGGATTGAATGAATAGCTCATGATGAGACCCTATAGATATAAAACTAATTTCAATCAAGATTGGATCAGACTTTAATTATACGTGTTATTGTTTTGATACATTTTCAATTTTTTGATTATTTTCAAGAATGAGCGCGAATTTTTGTAATTAAGGTACCGCGAATTTTGAAAAAGTTTGGCATATAAATCAATGAAATCAATTCAATTAAACTAAGAATTGAGAGGCTAATGAAGGAAAGAAGTGATCTATGTTATTTGAGAGTATGGTTAGAAGTATAGTTCAGTTTGATATTAATGATATTCCATTTTGTTGAGATCTGAAAGGTCAATTCGTTGTTATAATCATTTGCTACAATACCCAATTCATTTCATAAAATCAATACATTAAATATACAATACATAACCCAGGGTATATAAACTTAACATTTATAACACATTTCTTTATTATTCTCATTCTTTCAATTTGCAAAATCATTATTTAGACCACAATTCATGTTCAAACATCACCAGCTTTTTTAGAATTACATGCAACAATTCTAATCTTATCAGCATGAACAGATTGATTTTGATCTAGTTTAACATCAACATCTTTAATAACAAAAGTCCAAACATCATCACAAAATCTATATGTATGTAAATGACCTTTAAATTGTAATTTAGATTTAACATTTTCTTTTAAAGATTCTGAAACAACTCTATCAAACTTTATATGATGTTAATAATCAATTATAACCCATTTCCATTCTTCATTACTTACATTGGATAATACTCTTAAGGCCAATTGTGGATCCATTCTTTGATCACTTGATCAATTGTTAATATAAATTCCACCAAAAGTATACATTAAACATACGAAATTAGAGTATCAAGAGAATCTGCCAAAGCAACACCCAATGTGCTTCTTCTATAAAGCTCATAATAACCTTGATTACTCATTGTTGATCATAAAAACCACCAACAATAAAGCACAAAAAAGTTGAATTTTGGTTTGATTTTTGGTTATATTTATTTGATTTCAAATTGAACTTTTTGTTTTTGTTTAAATGGCAAATTCGGTTCGCGACACAGAATCTCATAATTTTACCCGGATTTGTCAGGTAATAAACAAAAATTAATTTCTGGACATGAACATTTATACTAGGAGCTAATTTACTAGGATTTTACTAGGTTATTAACAATTGCACAATGTCATCCACTATTTTCTACAGATTCAGATCACAGAAAAACACTTCGAGAATACTCTTTGACGGTACAGGTATAACAGTTTTCGATTTGAAAAAAGAGATTATAAATGAAAATAAATTAGGTACAGGTACTGATTTTGATTTAAGAATTTATAATAATGATACAAATGAAGAATATCAAGATGATACTTTAGTAATACCGCGTTCCACTTCAGTAGTGGCAAGAAGATCTCCAGCTTCGAAAAATGGGAAAGGTACTGCTTCAAGATATGTTACTGGTAAACCAAAAATTACAAAAGTTGATAAGAATGCTATTCATAATAATAATACACAACAACAACAACAGCAACAGCAACACACAGAGGATAAAACAATGACTGAAGAAGAAAGAATCAGTTTAATGTTTGCTAATCAAGATGATCAATGGAAACAAACTCAACAAGTTATGTCTACTGCAACTCCGGTTTATAATAAACCTTCAACAACAAGTACAAATAATAATCCAGATGATGTCCCACCACCAGGTTATATGTGTTATAGATGTGGTAGTAAAGATCATTGGATTAAGAATTGTCCAACTAATGACGATCCTAATTGGGAAGGGAAAAGAATTAAAAGAACAACAGGTATTCCTAAGACTTATTTGAAAACTATTGAAAAACCTGAAGATGAATCAACTGGTGTTAAATCTTATATGATGAATGAAGAAGGTAAATATGTTGTTCAAGTTGCTGATGAAAAATCATGGGAAAGTTATAAGAAAAAAGTTAATAAAACTCAAGATTTAATTAATGATATGAAAGATATTGATCAAAGTTTAATTGATCCAATTACTGGAAAAGTTTTCGAAAATCCAGTTATTACACCTTGTTGTTCTAAAAATTATTCTAAAAATTATATTGAAGATAATTTATTAGAATCTGATTTTATTTGTCCAAATTGTGGTAAAGAAGATATTTATTTAGATCATTTAACTAAGAATGAAGAATTATCTAAAAAAGTTGATGAATTTTTAGATAAAGAATTTGAAAAAAGAGGTGTCAAGAGAAGTACAGAAGAAGAATTAAATGCATCAAAAAGACAAACCATTGATTCTTCATTACCTGTAAAACCAAATCAACAACAACCAAATTCATTACCACCAAATCCAATGGGATTACCAATGAATCCATTTGGATTACCATTTGTTCCACCTTTTGGTATGATGCCACCACCACCTCAACAAAGTAATCAATGAAAATGTATATATATAGCTACGAACAATTGAAAATGAGTAATATATGTTTTATGATTTATAAATTTATAATATGTAAAACTATCTATAGTTTATTAATTTTCACCATTTGAAAAACTAATAACAGCATATTTACCACTACTTAACCAACCTAATCTTGATTCATTTGATTTAGCCCATTCATCACTAACTTGATCATAAACACCTTCAGGTAAACCAACTAAAACATCAGCTTTAATAGTTCTTAAAGCTAAAATTTTCAATCCATTTGAAGCTAATGAACCAATTGATTTTGTGAAAGGAGTAGTTGAATCCCATCTTCTATCACCAGTTAGTTTTCTATAATTCATATCACCTTTAAAAATAACTAATGAAGAATCTAATAAATCTTTATGAACTTTTGAACCACCAAATTGAGTTTCTGATGGATCAATATTCCAAAAATCTAAATCTAAAGTCCAAAATGGTGAAGTTCTTAAATTTAAAGTACCATTATTATTATAATATTCAATTTTATTAATTAAATGATCTAATTCTTTTCTTGATTTATTAAATAATTTTGTGTTTTTCAAATCTTGTAACAAGATGTAAAAATCTTTAATATTAACATCTGAAACCATCCATGGAATATCCTTGGTATGGAAAACAATTTCATTTGCAATACCAGTATCTAATAAAAATAATGCAAAAATTAAATCAGTATAAACTTCAAACCCGGCATTATCCAAGACAAAATCAACTCTTTTATGTTCATTAGTATTTGAAGATAATGATTCCCATGCTTGTTTTAAATCATTAGTCAAGATATTAGCTTCTGATTTTTTTCTTGCTTCAGCACCTTGAATTGATTTAATATCATCTAAAGTTGCAGTAGCTAATAAAGATAAATCAGTTGCATTACCCCATAATGAAATTTCAGCAAATTCATTAAATAAGATTTGTTTAGTTTCATCATCTAATTTTTGTGATGTTTCAGTTAATTGATAATAACGAATAGCTAATTCAGTAACACCATCAACAGAACTTTCAAATGAACTTCTTTTCAAATTATCAAAAATATCATAATTGAACCATAATGATTTTTCAACAAAGAATGAATTAATTATACGATATAAATAATTTTCCAAAAATAACCAAGGACCTGTTAACCAAGTATATGATTGACCTTTAAGAACTTTATTAAATGAAGCAAAAGCTTTAATTGAAGAATCATCAAATGGTTTAACAGCACCATCATTTTCAACATCAGATTTTAAACCTTTTAATTGAGAAGCAATTGCTTCACCTTCTTTTTGGAAGTCTGGATTTGATGATTTTTCTGAAGTTTGGATAACATCATCAATAGTATCTTGAATAATCTTGATCCAACGAACTCTAGCTGTGGAAAAGGCGAATGAGTCTGAATCTTTGTTATAGTAAACGTCAGGTAAATTGGACATTGTGAATCTGTGTCTAATTGAGCAATGGAAGCACTAAATAACCACTGAATAACCACAATCCACAAAGGTTCTTTCAAGTCTTTATATATTGGAAATTCAAATCGTGGGTGAGTTCACCTGTTATTTGTTACGCGACGCATCTGGTGCGATTTTCAGGACTAAAGAATTCCATCCGCTTAAAATGCGAGAACTCCATTAGGAAATCACAAGAAGAAAGAAGCTATAACCTGTGGAACTCATATATAAAAGAGATACTACTAGTTATTTTATTTGATTGGATCAAAGGAAGTGACTAATTATGACTGATCAACAACAAAAACCAGTTAAAACCGTTTTCAACGAGGCAATCAAAGCTTTTAATGATTTGGAAAATTCCACTACAAGACATGATTCAGATGAGTTCAAATTGCAACTAAAAGAAGTGACACAAAATTGGTTAGATTTAAAAGGAATTGTTCATAGATTAAGTTTGTTTAGTATTAATGAATCGCTTGAAGATTTAGCCACTAGTGATATCAAATATTTAGGGATTGAATATTATTTAGCTCAATTATACTCACAAAATTCTGAACCTTCTAAAATTAATAATTTAAAGAAATCTATATTATTATATTTACAATTTTTGAAGAATTTAAATAATTATGAATTATTAGAAAAATCAAATGTTGATAAATATGAAAAATTAAAAAATGACCCTTTTGAAATTAAGACACTTCAT
This sequence comes from Hansenula ciferrii, assembly GCF_000313485.1. Lineage (NCBI taxonomy): Eukaryota > Fungi > Ascomycota > Saccharomycetes > Phaffomycetales > Wickerhamomycetaceae > Hansenula > Hansenula ciferrii. Next base: position 64,171 of record NW_011887632.1, on the reverse strand, counting down.
GATAGTGCAATGATTAGAAGAGATGAAAAAATTGCAAATTTTAAATTAGAAAAAATTTTGAATAACAAATTAGAATATTTAAATAAATTAGAATCAAATGAATTAGAATTTCAAAATACAGATGAAGATGAAATACGATCATTATATTTTGATCAATTAAAATTCTTCACATTGAAAACTTTTGATAATATAAGATTTATAACTCAAGAATTAGAAATATTACAAACAATTCCAGAACGTCCAAAAATTGAACAGCTAGAGGATGATGATCGTGAAGAAACCAAGAAGAATACATCAGGTTATACTGAGAATTTAGAATCTTTAAATCAATCAATCTTATCTGAAAAGGGGAAAATTTTAAAACCTTTTACATTAATGAAGAGACAAGACCTGAATAATAAAGTTTATGGAACAGGTCAATATTTACCAACAATGACTGTAGAGGATTTCCTTGAACAAGAATTAGCAAATGGTGGAATGGTTACTGGTGGTGGTAATGATGGTGATGAAGAAAGTAGTGATGAAGATGATTTAGAAAAAAATGATTTGGAAACTTATAAAGCTAGACAATGGGATGAATTTACTGAATCTCATGCTAAAGGGAGTGGGAATACTATAAATAGAGGTTAAATGAATGGAACATATATTCTTCAATTAATTATAATGACTTTTAAATCTTTTTCATGACAAGTATCTTAATTTTAATTCTTTTGAAAATGAATTTGTTAATTTTAATTGTTCTTCTTTTAATTCTTTATAATTTATAACATTTTGTTCATTTGAATTTATTTGATAAATTAACCATTGTTCATCTTTTGGTAATGTAATTAATAAATTTAAAATTGTTGAATATAATTCTGCAATTGTTAATTTAACAGATTCATCAATTTCAATAAATGATTGAAATTTATAAATAAATTCATAAAGTGATTCTAATGCACCTCTATAACTCTTATATTTTAATCTAAATGCATATAATGTTTGATAAAAAAATAATGATTTTTTCAAATCATTTGGGAACGATTGAGCTTTTGTTAATAAAATTGAATCAATTAATTTATAATCACTTGTAAAATCAAAATAATTTAATACTCGGGTTTCACCATTTTTATATAATCCATAAATAAATGTTTCAAATGCTTCTTTTTTCCTTTGTGGATTTTTTAAATTATCTAAAGCTCTTGCAGAAATTTCAAAATTTGATAAATCATTTGCAATATTGAAAAGTACAAAATATTTTTCTTCTAAATGTTCACTATCAAATTCAGAATTAAAATTATCTGCAATAGATAAATTAATAAATTTTAATGCTGATTGAAATTTTAAATCATGTAAAAATATTATAGCTAAATTAAAATAATATTTTGTTAATGAACTTTTGAATAAAACTGTAAAATCTTCTAATGATTTTAATAATTCTTTTTCAGAATCTTTCAAGATATATTTTGTAATTGTTTGAGAATTTTGTAAGAAAATTTTTTCAGCTTTTAAAGTTTGATTTGTTTTCAAAAATGTAATTGCTTTTAACCATTTAAAAATTGGTGATGAATCAAAAAATTGTAAGAAATGAGTATAAACCAATGATGAATAATTATTTGAAATTAAATATATTGAAATTGAATAAATGAATTCTGAACTGTTTAAAAATGGAATTAATTGACCATTTATAAAATCATTTAAATTAACTTCATTAATTAAGAATCCAGTAGGAAATTTCAAATCAATAATTTTTGAAATTAATCCATTTTCTAAAATTGAACTTTCATCTAATTCTAATTTATTAGTAAATTCATTAAAATTAATGTAAAGACTTTTCTCTAAAATTTGATAAGATTTAAATTTTGGTAAAATTTTTGATAAAATTAATTCTAATTCATCTTTTTTATAAATTTCTAAAACTAATAATAAAATTAATAAATCAAATAAAATTTCTTGATTTATTTTAACAATATCTTTTAATGAATTTAAAACTATTGAAGTACCAAATTTTGTTAATTTCCCCTTTGTTATAAATTGTTGTTCTTGTCCATCTTGTAATGATAATAATTCTTTTATAATTTTGAAAATATCATCAAATGATGATAATTCTTCCACTAAATTTGATAAATTATTTGGATTAAATTTATCATTCAGTGTTTCTAAATAAATTTTTGATAAATTATCAAATATATTTGAATTTGTATCTGTATTATTGATTAATCTAATTAATGAATTTTTAACATTATCCAAGACATCACTTGAAATAGATTTTTTAAAATTTGAAATTATATTTAAAAATTTTAAATGATTTTCAATATCATCAAATTTATCAATTGAAGAAATTTTTAAATGTTTATTTTGACTTAATAATTCAGAATTTGAAGTTTTCCTAATTAATGAAAAATCTAATCTATTAATTAAAAAAATTAAATTTGAATCTAAATCAATATGGAATTTTAAATGTTCATTTGATTGTTTTTGAAATTCTTTACATAAAGTATCAAATCTTGACCATTGTTTTTTAATATTATCATCATAATTTTTATCGATAATTATATTTTGTCCAATTGTCTTTACAACTTTCTCTCTTATTGATAAATCATCAAGTAATGAATCTTCTTCCAATGCTGTTGATGTAGTGGTGAAATGTTGTTGATAAATTTTCAATGCAGTTGAAATTATATCATTTGAATAAATATCAGATTCAAATATTTTACGTAAATAAAACTCTGACCAAGTTTCACTGTCACTTAATTTTGTTAAATCTTGTGTTGAATTTGAAACTTCAAACCATTGAATTTTAAAAGTTAAATTTTGTTGTATTTTTAAATTTTGTATAATTGATGAAGTATTACTTTTCCATAATACCCAAAGATCTAATGAATCAATTGAATTAGATTTAATTAATTTGAAATCAGCAACTAACCAAATAGTTGTCGAATCTGGTAATGTAGCTTCATATTCAAAATTAGTTCCCAAATCTTTAACATCAATTGATTGACCTGATGATGATGATGATGCATCTAATTGGAAAATTTTGAAAAAACCTGAACCAAATGGTAAGAAAATTGATAAATAAGTTTGTTCAACACCATCAATATTAATAGTTAATAAATCTAATAATTTCGTTGGAGAAGGATCTAAAAATGGTTTATTTGTTGTAATTTTTTGATTTGATGAAATTAAATCAATTAAATCTTTTTCCAAGATTAATGATTGTTTTGAAATTGACCATATTCTTAATTTTTTATTTATTGTAATTGTAATTAAATAATCATTAAAATTTAAAGCATCAATTGCAGTTTTAGGTGAAAGATTTGAATCTTTTAATTTAATTTGATTTGATTGAGACCAAGGTTTGAAAAAATTACCTAAATTTTCAAAATATGAATTATCATTAAAAATTATTGTTGTTATTTCTTCAAGTTTTCCAGGATTTTTTTGTAAACCAATAATACCACCATCTTTCAAAAGAACAATTGATTGATCATAACTAAAGGAATGTAAAAAATGAGGGATTCTAATATCAAATGAATAAGGATTTGAAATTTTACACCATTCATGATAATTTGATGAATTTAATTGAGAATGATTGTTGTTATTATTAATGGTGAAATCTGATAATTTTAACAAGATGGTAATAACCATACCAGCATCACTAATCAAGTCTATCACGATGGAATGTTCATCTTGTTGTGTAATGAATTGATTAATTGTTAAACAATTTGATCTTATCCCATCAGGTAAATTAATTTTAATTGATTTTAATTTAATATTGAAATTGTTATTCAATGCTAAAGGTGTCAACACAAGGGAATGTCTTTGATCAACTATTCTATAACTAATTTTACCAGGGATTGTATTTGAATTGATTGTCAATACACCAGTATCATCTTCAGTTAACTTATCTTTAAATGATAATTCTGGATCTTGATCTTCTTGTCTATTCAACCTCTTCTTGGACCACAGACCCCTTGCAACATCCAATTCCAATGTCTCTTCAACAGCCGCCCTGACATTGGTTTCCAAGTATCTTGCCACCATCATCAAAACTCAGCGGTTAACTTCAACAAGTCAAGTTTGAAATCAATGGAATTCCAATTATTTATATTAAAATTCATTTGTTTACAATTTAAAATTAACCGCTGAGAAAATCAAGTGTACTACATCCAAACACCACTTATAATTTTATGCCCTACAAAAAATACATTCGCGAATTCCAATAAATTTACCCGTCTTTCTAAGTTTTTTTAAAATTGTCGTTCATTTTTTATGGTATAAGAGGAAAAATTTTTATACCTTTCCAATTTCTTAGTTTCTTAATAACTTTTTTATCCTTTTATTAGTGAACCTTAGTGAACCTCATAACTAATTGGTATGTCAATATTAAACTCATAACAATTATAAAATGGTCTTTGATCAATATCATCAACTTAAACTCACACACACACATTGATTTCAAATTTGAAGATGATGAGATATCCTTTAAAATTTTCAAACTAGAGTATATGACATTTGAATGATCTAAATCGAGGCTTCATTCCTGATATTCATTTTGAAATTAGTTCAACTGTGTTTTGTTAATGTGATCAATTGATGATCTTGTTGTTATTGAGTTTTGGGTTTTGAGAACCAATTGACTAACATTATGAAAAGATGAATATAGAAATATTCAACCAATTTTAGTAATGAGGTTTACATTTTGAATTTTAATCATGAATATTTAATTGAATAATTTTTTTCCTAGATGATGATTTTACAAAAACAAAGCTGGAATTACTGGCTGATTCTCTGTGATGTATAAGTTTTTGCTATAACTGATAATTGAAATTAATTATTCAAATTATTTATTGATTATATTCATATTTTATTTTCTTTGAAATGGGTTGAAAGCAGGAACTTTCCCCTTTTTAACAAACAACAACCCCCTAAATTGGTGAAAAATATTTTTCATTTTGTTTTGATTGAGATGAAGATCCACAGCACTGGGCACTGAATAATTTATGAGTGACATGCTTTTTTATGTGAGCCTAGAAAACTCACGCTACTGATCAATCATAATATATTTGAAAATTATTTTTGTTTATTTACATTTATCAATATGTGATGAATTAAATCATTATTACACAAGATTGTAAGTTTATTCTTCCATTAAAGGTTTTTCTTTTATTTTTCAAGTGATGAGATTCTTAGATGACGAGTCAGAATCGGGATTCCCGTTGACGAAAAAACTTTTTTTAATACCATTCATGCCTAGCTGATTATTGAAAATATAACAAAACCTTTTACAAAAAAAACCAAACTAAGAAAACTAACATTTTTTCAAAATAGATATTCAATCAACTTTAAACCAAAAGTTTTGAAAAAAAAGGATTTTTTTAAATTTATTTTTTTATTGACAGAGGATGATATTGAAATAAAAAGACAAGCATATGTCTGATTTTCCAAGAAGATAAATTATTTCCAGTCTGATGTCAATAGAAATAAATGAATATAATCTTTATTTGTTTTTGCATTTAAAAAGGTATGTTTTCAGTTATTTGTTCAAGTCAATTTAGTTAATGATGATTTTCCACATTTCACGACGGTCAACTGTGTTTACCCCCGTTAAGGGTAAACTTTGATGATATTTAGCCTGTGACAGGGCGTGGCGCTGATAACTAATCAATTGATTGGATTTATACTTAATATAGTATAACTTACTAACAAATATGTCTTTAGGTATGTACTTTTAATATATACAAATTTGCTTTCATATGATGATGATATAACCAATAGTAAAGGATCTTTTGGATGATTGTATTTACTCTTTAGATTTGCATGTCAGGCTGATTTAAGGCAAATTTATATTTAAATGTGATTAGACTGTTTGAACTAACAATTTATAGACTTTAATACAAATTTTTCATTCACCATATAAAATTATAATGTAGATTAATTGATGTCATTAAAGGCTCTCCGTCTACGGCCTGTGTCTAACTCCTGCCTACGCTCCTGCCTATTCTCCTTATCTATAAACCACTCCCTGCCTACGTCTCTCCATGTCCCCTGCCTAACGTCATCATATCTCTGCTTAATTTCTCTTCCTGAAGGCTGGCAACAGGCTGGCCACAGGCTGAAATCTGCGCCTATGACTAATTTTTTTTTTAATTACCGGGCAAATTTTTTTTTTATCTTTGACTAATAATTTTTTTTTATAAATGCGTTGAAAAATCTCGAAATTGAAAAATTCTAATCAGTTCTTTATCAATTATACTCATAGATCTATAATCAATTCACATAGCTTATTGGATATTACCCAATTGAATCAATCCTTGAACTTGAGATCATAAATTAACCTTTATATTCCCAAGGACAATCGGTTAGTGTGTGTGTTTGAACTTTCTCATATATATTGTTTATGAGATTTATTACAATCTTTACCTGTCAAGACTACATTTCAGATCATATTTGGAAAACAAATCAACAATAAATTTTATTCTTTAAATAAATAATACAATTACAAAAATGATTATGAATACTTCAATTTTATTCAAATCTATTAAATCAACAACTTTTTCAACTTTCCAAAAATCTGTTTTTGTTAGATCTTTAGCAACTCAATCAAATGATTTAACTTCATCAAAAAAATTAGATCGTGCAACTTTTACAATTCGTAATGGTCCAGTCTTTAGTGGTTATTCTTTTGGTGCTAACAAAAACATTAGTGGTGAAGCTGTTTTCACAACTTCTTTAGTTGGGTATCCAGAATCAATGACTGATCCTTCTTATAAAGGTCAAATTTTAGTCTTTACTCAACCTTTAATTGGTAATTATGGTGTTCCATCTGGTGAAGCTCGTGATGAATATAATTTATTAAAATATTTCGAATCTCCTCATGCTTCATGTATTGGTATTGTTGTTGCTGATGTTGCTTTAAAATATTCTCATTGGACTGCTGTTCAAAGTTTAAGTGAATTTTGTCAAAAAGAAGGTATTGCTGCTATAACTGGTGTTGATACAAGAGCTATTGTTACTTATTTAAGAGAACAAGGTTCTTCATTAGCTCGTATTAGTGTTGGTGAAGAATATGATGCTGATCAAGATGAAGCTTTTATTGATCCTGGTTCTGTTAATTTAGTTCATAAAGTTACTACAAAAGCTCCATTCCATATCCCTTCATCAGGTCCTTATCATGTTGCAGTTATTGATTGTGGTGTTAAAGAAAATATCTTGAGATCTTTAGTTTCAAGAGGTGCTTCAGTTACTGTTTTCCCTTATGATTATCCAATTCATACTATTGCTACATCATTTGATGGTATTTTCATTTCAAATGGTCCAGGTGATCCAACTCATTGTTCTGCAACTGTCCATTCTTTACAAAAAACTATGGAAACTTATCATGGTCCAATTTTTGGTATTTGTTTAGGTCATCAATTATTAGCTTTAGCTGCAGGTGCTAAAACTATCAAGATGAAATATGGTAATAGAGCTCATAATATTCCAGCATTAGATTTAACTACTGGTAAATGTCATATCACTTCACAAAATCATGGTTATGCAGTTGATCCAACTACATTACCAAGTGAATTTAAACCTTATTTTACAAATTTAAATGATCAATCAAATGAAGGTATGATTCATGTTTCAAAACCAATTTTTTCAACTCAATTCCATCCAGAAGCTAAAGGTGGTCCATTAGATTCTGCTTATTTATTTGATAAATATTTTGATGATATTAAAGAATATAAATCAAAACAAAATGAATTGGTTGGTGTTGTTAGTAATAAACCAACTGATTTAATGGTTAATATCTTACCAAAAGAAAGAGTTGTTTAAAAGAATTTTGATAAAGATTTTATAGATTGTAATATAATATATATACATTTGGATATTGATTTGAAGGGTAGTGTATAACTATGTTAAGTTTTTGATCAAATTTTCATAGCTCATATCTATTATACGGATCGGGTCTTCTTGAATTTCATGGGCTATTTACACATTCTATAACAGTCAAAACTCCAATTAATAAACCCATAATATAATCAGCCATCTAGAAGTCATCATCGAACCAATTAATTAATAATTTCAATAAAAAACTGATGATATTTATTCTTTAAATTACAAATACATTCATCGGGTATCGGTCGAGACTTCCCAATTATGGTGCCATTAGCGGATATAAGTAATCAACATATTGAAGAGTCAAGACTTAGGAATTAGCGGAATAGTAGCTTGTAAACGAAACAATAGATCAATTAAGAAGCTTCGAGACCTTGGAATTGTCCAGGTATAAATACACCAAAGAATCTCTTGAATTACGATTCAATTGACAATGGTTTGATACTAGACTACATTTCTATAGTATATATATAAGAGTCAGAATATTACAATATGACAAAGTTTTTCGTTACAGGTGGATCAGGTTTCATTGGATCAGAAGTTGTTGATGAATTATTATCACATGGTCATGAAGTCCTTGCACTTGCAAGATCTGATAAATCAGCTGAACAATTAAAAAAGAAAGGTGCTCAAGTGTTAAGAGGTACTATTGAAGATTTAGATATTTTGAAAACAGGTGCAAAAGAAACAGATGGTACTATTCATTTAGCTTAATATATTCATGATTTTGCTAATTTTGGTAAATCTGGTGGTATTGATTTTGAAGCTACAAAAGCCATTGCTAATGTTTTAGAAGGAACTGGTAAATTATTTATTTGGACTTCAGGTCTTGGTGGTCTTCCAACTCCAATTGGTATTCAATCAACTGAAGATGATAAACCAGATGTTGATTCAGCTCCAAAAGATGTTAAACAAAGATTGGAAACTGAACATTATGTTCTTGATGCTTCTAAAAGAAACATTAAAACTATCGTAATAAGATTATCACCAATTGTTCATGGTGAAAATGATCATGCATTCATTCCATTTTTAACTAAAGGCGCCAAAGATAATGGAGCTGCTTTATATAATGATGAAGGTAAATCAACATGGCCAGCTATTCATAAGAAAGATGCAGGTGTATTATATAGACTAGCTGCTGAAAAAGGTCAAGCTGGTAAGGCATATCATGGAGCAGCTGAATCAGGAATAGACAGTAAGTTAATTGCTGAAGCTATTGGTAAGAAAGTTAACGTTGGAGCTAAATCTACAAACATTGGTGACTTAGGTGCTAAACTTGGATTTATTGGGATCTTTTTCGGTACAAACATTAACTCTTCATCTGAAAAGACTAGAAAAGAATTAGGATGGGAACCAAAACAATTGGGATTGCTTGAAGATATCGAAAAAAACTATCAATGATCCAATTACACGCCATATATGATAAATACTTAATATAACATGACTCTTAATTAACAAACTTGTAAAAATACTTCACAACCACAATAACCAGAATAACACCCTTCTAAAACCACCCTTGTTTCCCATTAATTAGCCAAAACTTTTGGTATAAATTTTGGTATACCACGTTTGAGTCGCGAAAGAAGAATTACAAACGCGAAAATCGTGAAGGCGACTCCAAAAAAACGTATCAGATGCTCATCTCTTTGTCATAAACTTGTCTCTTTCGTATAGAGCGTGTCACTTTCCCATTACTTCAGTCCATTAAAGGTTATAGTTCTTCTAATATTTACTCTCTACTTCTCATTACATTTAGAAATCAGTCACTGCAAATGTCTCAAGTAGCATGAGTAACGGGAATACCAAGTCAGAGCCACTGTCCGTTAAGTTGAAGAAGTTGTCAAAGCAAGAGTTGAATAAACGGGATGTTTTTGGGCGGTCTATTATCCATATCATTTGTATCTTGGGGAGGTTTGATTTGTTAAAACATTTATTGCTGAACCCAAATGTCAATATCTTCATTACTGATTATGAATCTGGTTGGACTGGGTTACATCATTCAATATTCTATGGTAAGATCTCATGTGCCAAATTGTTATTGGGTCATAATTCAGAATTAGTCAGAGTTAAAGATCGTAATGGATTAACTGCTATGGATATTTATCACTTGAAATATTCATACACAAATTTAAACATATTCCCGAGTTCTATTGGTGTTGATGATACAAATTATACTCAAAGAAAAGCTAATGATAATAGTTTTAATAATAATGTCCCAGATAAAATTTGGTGGGATAAAGATATACGTGGTGGCTCTGAAGTGTTCACGTTTGGTATAAACGTTAATAATCATTTAGGTACTGGTGATTCAGATGATAAATTGAAAACTCCTTATCGAGTTGATATTGAAAACAAGAGATTAGATAACTATAATTTATCAATTGCAGAAAGATTAGTTAAACCAAGAATTAAAGATATAAAAATTTCCAAAAATCATTCAATTATATTGACAAATGAAACTAAGGGGAATCTTTTAATAGCAGGTAATCCATCAAGAGGTCGTTTAGGTCATGGCAAATCAACTCCAAACTATAAATTTACAGAATTAGAATATTTTGCAGATGATCATATAACCAATGTTGCTATTAGTGATGATCATACTTTGGTTTTAACATCAAATGGTGAAGTTTATTCATGGGGGCTAAATAATTATTTAGAATTAGGTTATCCAACAGATCGTATAAAAGAAAAAACTGATACTTTTTCCAATGAACCGAAAAGAATTATTCAAACATTGAAAAAATTAGATGTTCAAGGTATATCTTGTTCAAAAATCCATTCAGCTGCTTTTAGTGATTATACATTAGTACTATGGGGGTTAAACATTGGTCAAATGGATTTTATAACTACTGGTGAAACTGTTAAATTTGGTAAACAAAAAGGTATAGTTCAAACACCAAGAAAAATGGAATTTCAAAATAAAATTAAACAAGTTATAACAACAGATAATAGTACCATTGTATTATTAGATAATTTTGAATGTCATATAATGCATAATGGGAATCATTTAAGAATTCAATTACCTTTATTCAAAGCTTTAAACAATGAATTTGAATATTTTAGACCAACAAAATTTTCCAAAAGGAAATCAATCATTAAACTTGTTTCAAAAGATTGTTCTAAGATTGGTATATTATATGATGATGGATCTGTTTCTAATTTTGGAGTTGATATGTTTTCTAAATCTTCAAATATCAAATATAATACAGTATGGAGTCCAAGAAATAATCATTTAAAATGTCATGATGTTGATATTGGTAAAGATGGTTCAATTATCATTTGTACAAAAGCTGGTTCAGCTTATAAGAGAATCTCTAGGGTTGGTGAAAAATCAGATTATAAATTCACCAAGATTGATAGAATTTCTAAAGTTGTTAAAGTTTGCTGTGATTCTTTATTCACTTCATTTGGATTTATTAAAGATGATGTTGATCAATTACCATTAAATTTATCCAAGAATCAATTCTTGGTTGATATTAATTATTTATCACCTTTAACGCCATCTATTTCAAATAGAAGAAAGAGTAAACTGGTTGAACCTAATTGTATTGAGAACCGTTATTCAGTTGATTTTTTAAATAAACCATCAATGGAAACTACAGAAGAATCTGATACAATTAAATTATTTCAAAATAAATTTACATTAGATGATGAAAAAGATGTTGAAACTGATCCATTATATAATTCATACATTAATAGATGGAATTCATCACAAAAATTAAGAGATACATTTGAAAAAATCAATTCCAGTGAAATTATAAATGTTTTAAACCGTAAAGATTTAAAATATTATTTAAATACTAATGATTTTACATCGGGTAAAGATTATGATTTAATGTTTGATATCGATGATTGTCATATTGGTGTTCATAGTTCAATCCTGAAATTCATTCCAATTTTTGAAAATATACATGAATCAGATATTGTTCTTGATGATGATGTTATATTCCATAAAGTTGAAGATGGTTGTATATCTGTGGAAAATCTTCATGTTCAGTCATTATTACTGGTTCTGAATTTATTATATACAGGGTCTTATTTGAAAATTTGGGATTCATTTTCTGGTTTTAATAGACCACCAATAATGCGTGAAATTAAAGATCAAACTATGAAATTATTGAAACCTTTCAAATTAGTTGATGATTTACAAAGACCAATTTATGATATATTTGAAAATTTCTCAGATTGGGAAAATTTTGATAATGATGTTTTAGTTAAATTAAAAGATGATGAAGAATTGAGATGTTGTTCATACATTCTTTCTGCAAGAAGTGCATTTTTTGAAACTTTATTTTCTGAAAGATGGGATTTAGATACACAAATTGTTGATTTTAATCATGTTTCTAAAAATGTTTTTGAAATTGTTTTGAAGTATATTTATGGATATGAACAATTATCGTTATTTGATGATTTTGATGAAATTCAATCAGTTGCAGATTTTATAAATTTACAATTTGATATAATTGAAATATCAGATGAACTTTTATTATTTGGATTAAAAGATATTTCACAATTAATGATTAAAGATTTTATAACTCATGAAAATGTTTTCTTATTATTACAACATTCAGAAATAATGAATTGTAATATGTTAATTGGTGAATGTCTTTGGTTTATTTATAATAATGTTGATTTAGTATTATTTGATTCTCAATACAATGATGAATTATTATCACAAAACATTATCAAGAGAATTGATAGATATTTTAGATGGATGAATAGAGTTAATAAGATTAGTGCTGCTGATGAAACTTTATTTTGGTATGATTCAGATACAGGTGATACCGTTAGAACATTTTTGTATCATTTAAAAGATTTCAATTCACAATTTTTATTAGAAGATTCATTTGAACCATTATTTGATATTAAAGAAGCAAGAAAAGAAAATAAATCACCTAAATTAGAACCTATAAAAACCAAAACCAAATTACCTTCACCACCACCAGTTGTAAGTGTTAATATGGATAGGAAAAAATCAGTATCAATTGATCCAATTGTTTCATGGTCAAAATTTGATCATAATGTTACAGATTCATCGGCTATTGAATTTACAGATGAAGAGTTCCAACCAGTTGTTAATCGTCGTCGAAGATCATCTGGTAAAAGAGCATCAAGTTCTACAACTACAATTGCACCCTCACCATTATCAAATTCATCTATAACTCCATCAAAATCAATACCAATACCCACAGGACAACAAGGACAATCTAAACCAATGTATTCTACAAGAAATAATAGTGTTCATTCATTAACTGAACAACATTGGCCTGGTATGAATGAAAATAGTCCAAATTATGGATCACCAAATGGATTAAGTCCATTTTCTAATTGGGGGAATAGTTCTGGTAATTTAACACCAATGAATCTAAGCTCATCACCATCAACAAGGAAAAAATCAGATCCATTAGTCCCATCATCATCGGCATCAATAACAACATCACTATCGCCTTCAAATAATTCCATGGTTGGATCTTCAAATAAGTTAAGTTTTAATGGTAGTGGTAATAAAATGTCACAAAAGGAAAGAAAACGTTTAATGAAGACAAATGATAATGATGTTACACCTTCTAAAACCAAGTCAAATTCACCATGGAATGTATCTAATCCCAAACCAAAACCTAAACCAAAAGCTAAATCTATTCCAAATGATAAGACAACAATTCCTTCATCATTTTTAGCAGCTCAAGAAGATGCTTTAGCAGAGGAAACCATATCAATGCCATCATTGGCAGGTATTATTCATGAAGAAGAACATAAGGCAATGGGTCTTTTGAATGAACGTAAAAGTCTTGTTGAAATTCAACAAGAAGAAGAATTTGCCCTTTGGTGGGAATCTGAGTCTAAAAGGGTTCAACAAGAACAAGAAAATTTATTGAAAAGTTTTAATTCAAATAATGGGAATGGTAATAATAATAAAAAACCTAATGGGAATTCAAAGAAGAAACAATATAATAATTCTAGAAATCGTAAAAGATCGGTTAATTAGATTAATTACAAAGACTGTATATATAGATAAAGACATAATATGGATATTATTAATACAATTAATACAAGTAATAATATAATATAAATAATTTCAATCGTACTCATCAAATTCTGTTTCTGGGAACCAACCAAAAGTTACCAAATCAATCTTAGAATCGTTAATAACTTGTACACCTTCTGCTCTCAATAATTCAACTTGTCGTATCATTGATCCATGATCTCTATTTGATATAGTACCAGAACTTGATATAACTCTCCACCAGGGAACATTATTTAAATTATAAGGATAATCTAATCTTGTTTCACCTTGGGGTAAAAATTTTAAAGCTTGACCAACTTGTCTTGAATTCCTAGGTTTATAAATCAATTTAGCTATATGACCATAACTTGTAACATGACCATAGGGAATCATTTGAACATTTTCATATACAGCATAGTGGAAAGCTCTAGCTAGATCTTCTCTAGACATTCGAAAACAAAGCAAAAAAGTCGCCTAGTTCAATTCTCACAATCTGTGGGATTAAAATGAGTATATACACCACTGATGTTTTGTGGAATAATAGTAGAAACTCACCTGAGACTGCATTTCTCCCAAGTAAAACCACAAATTGATGTACTTTTTCAATTTATGTAATGCGTATTTGAAAAATAAGTGAATCTGATTACGTAATTGAGCTACTGATCTTTGTTGTTATGGAAACGCAAGAAATAATTCAATTACCCTGTGCGACGCGTGGAAAGTTGAAAGAGTATAAGAAGAAGAAGGGAGATCAGTATTGTACAATGATTAGATGGTATTTGTATAGTAAAGTGATGGCGTAGAGATAAATGGAGACATCCATACAACCAACAAACAAACACAACCCCCCAATAACTATGAACAAGTCTATACACCATGGCTCTTCTCTTCTCTGGTTCGCACACGCGCTCTTAACGTATAAACATTTCAATTTTCGGAATCACATCTTTTTTTTTTTGGAACTTGTTCAAAAACTTGTACATTATCTAAAGATTTCATCAACGAAAAGGGGGGCAAAACCTAGATCAAACTCATTTTAATTTCATTTCAAATCAGGATTCAACTGTATTTATTAATATTATTGATATAGATCTTGGAGTTTAGATTTGGTTTAAATTTTGTCACAATTTGAGATTTAGATATTTATAATAATGGTGAGTGGTAATATTGATTTTGGAATAATTGAGAAATTATCTGATATTTATATCAATTTTCTAATTCCAATTCAAATAATCAAAGAAATAGTACTAACATTAGCGTTCATTATAGAGTGGATCAGAATCTATTGAAGATAGAAAACGTCGTTATATATTAGAATCTGATGCTAAAACAGAAAAATTAAAAGATAAAGGTGATACTGCCAAAAGATTCACATATCTATTAGGTTTAACTGATTTATTTCGTCATTTCTTAGATTTAAGATCATCAAGAGATCCTGCCATTAAAAAACTATTGAAAAATTTAGATAATGAAAAAAAAGGTATCAATTCAACATCCAAGAGATCAAATAAATCAAATAATTCACGTCGTAGAAAATCTGAAAAAGAAGAAGATGCTGAATTAATGGAAGACGAGGAACATGAAGATGAAACAACAGTATTAACAGAATCTCCAAAATATGTTCATGGAAAATTAAGAGAATATCAAATTCAAGGTTTAAATTGGTTAATTCAATTATATGAAAATAGTCTTTCTGGGATCTTAGCTGATGAAATGGGGTTAGGTAAAACTTTACAAACAATTTCATTTTTAGGTTATTTGAGATATAATAAGAATATTGATGGTCCTTTTTTAATCATTGTTCCTAAATCCACTTTAGATAATTGGAGAAGAGAATTTGAAAGATGGACACCTGATGTTAATGTTTGTGTGTTACAAGGTAATAAAGAAGAAAGAAATGATTTAATTAAAAACACTATATTAGAAACAAAATTTGATGTCCTTGTTACATCTTTTGAAATGGTTATTAGAGAAAAATCTGCATTGAAAAAATTAGCATGGCAATATATTGTTGTTGATGAAGCTCATCGTATCAAGAATGAAGAAAGTGCATTATCACAAATTATCAGATTATTTTATTCCAAAAATAGATTATTAATAACTGGTACTCCTTTACAAAATAATTTACATGAATTATGGGCTTTATTAAATTTTATTTTACCTGATGTTTTTGGAGATTCTGAAGTTTTCGATCAATGGTTTGAAAATCAAGAAGATGATCAAGATTTAGTTATTCAACAATTACATAAAGTTTTGAACCCATTTTTATTAAGAAGAGTTAAATCTGATGTGGAAAAATCCTTATTACCTAAAAAGGAAGTTAATTTATACGTTGGTATGTCAGAAATGCAAGTTAAATGGTATCAAAAATTATTAGAAAAAGATATTGATGCTGTTAATGGTGTTGTGGGGAAAAGAGAAGGTAAAACAAGATTATTAAACATTGTAATGCAATTAAGAAAATGTTGTAATCATCCTTATTTATTTGAAGGTGCAGAACCTGGTCCTCCTTTTACAACTGATGAACATTTAGTTTTCAATTCTGGTAAAATGGTTATATTGGATAAATTATTGAAAAAAATGAAAGAACAAGGTTCAAGAGTTTTAATTTTCAGTCAAATGAGTCGTGTCTTGGATATTTTGGAAGATTATTGTTTCTTTAGAGATTATGAATATTGTCGTATTGATGGTTCAACGTCTCATGAAGATCGTATTGCTGCAATTGATGATTATAATAAACCAGATTCTGATAAATTTATCTTTTTATTAACAACAAGAGCGGGTGGCCTTGGTATTAATTTAACTTCGGCTGATATTGTTGTCTTGTATGATTCTGATTGGAATCCACAAGCTGATTTACAAGCCATGGATAGAGCTCATAGAATTGGTCAAAAGAAACAAGTTATGGTTTTCAGATTTGTTACTGAAGATGCAATCGAGGAAAAAGTTATCGAAAGAGCTACACAAAAATTAAGATTAGATCAATTAGTTATTCAACAAGGTAGAGCTGTTAATAAAAATTCTGCAATTGGGAATAATAAAGAAGATTTATTAAGTATGATTCAATTTGGTGCTAAAAATGTTTTTGAAAATAAATCTTCATCATTAGAAATTGATATTGATGAAATTTTGAAAAAAGGTGAAGAAAAAACTAAATCTTTAAATGAAAAATATTCTGCTTTAGGTTTAGATGAATTACAAAAATTTACATCAGATCAATCAGCTTATGAATGGAATGGTGAAAATTTTGCTAAAAAATCAAATGATGGTGGATTAACTTGGATTAATCCTGCAAAGAGAGAAAGAAAGGAACAAACTTATTCAATTGATAATTATTATAAAGATGTGTTACAACCAAAAGCAACTCCTCAACCAAAAGCTCCAAAAGCTCCAAAGCAAATTCATATGCAAGATCATCAATTTTTCAATTCTGATTTAAAACCAATATTAGAAAAAGAACAATTATATTATAAAAAACAAATCAATTATAAAGTTACTTTAAGTGATGTTGAAGATGATTATGAAGAAACAACTAATGATGAAAATGGCTCTACTGAAAAAGATCAAGAATATGAAGATGAAGATGAAGCTCAAGCTAAAAAATTGAATAAAAAGGAACGTAGAAAATTTGAACAAAAAAGAATTGATCAATCAGAAGCATTAACATCAGAAGAAGAAGAATTAAAACAAAAATATCTTGATGAAGCATTTAGTGATTGGTCAAGAAGAGATTTTACAAATTTTATTCAATTTAGTGCAAAATTTGGTCGTGATAATTATAAATTGATTGCTCAATCTATGAATAATAAATCTTCAAATGATGTTGAACGTTATGCAAAGACATTTTGGGAAAGAAATTCAGAAATTGAAGGTCATGATAAATATATTACACAAATTGAAACTGGTGAAAAGAAAGTTCAAAAATTAATTAATCAAGCAAAATTATTAAAATTAAAATTATCACAAACTGAAACTCCATTGAAAAATCTTGTTATTCATTATCCACCAAATAATTCTAAAAGAGTTTATAGTGATGTTGAAGATAGATTTTTATTAGTAACAGTTAATAAAATAGGTTTAATGACTGAATTTTTATTTGAAAGAGTTAAAAATGAAATAAGGAACAGTGAATATTTTAAATTTGACTGGTTTTTCCAATCTCGTACATCACAAGAATTAGCAAGAAGAACAAATACTTTATTATTAGCCATCACAAGAGAATTTGAAGGTCCTGAAGCATTGAAAAGAAAAAGAAATAGATTAACAGGTAATGATAATACTGGTGGTAGTACACCAAATGTTAGTCGTCAAGGAACAGTGGAACCATCAAGTGCTGTAAATGCAAATTCAAATGCTGTTACCACTAATGGTGTGAATGATAAAGAAAACGTTAAACCAACTAATCAAGCTGGAATCGTAGAGGATCCAGCATCCAAAAAACAAAAAATTGAAGCTGTTTAAGAAGGTAGCTTCCCATTGTACAATACATATACGCATTATAATCTCAGGAACATTTCCATTGTATATTTGTACTTTTAAATCTGTATTTGAATTTCTCGCAGTATGATTGGATCTATACCATTGCGTCCCGTAACGATATTTGGACCGGAACTCATTTTAAAATCAGCCGGAATTTGAATTGCCCCATAAAAAGTGGATTACATTCATAAGGGATAAAAACAACAATCAACAAATTTAAACAAACTTTTGGGTTGGTTATCAAGTTTTCAAGACTTTGGTATATTCTAAATTTTAAGCAGGTTCATTAAGCTGGGAATATGCTATCGGTACTCAGAAGCGGTGTGAGAAGAGGGCCTATACTATCTCGTGGCTTCTCACAATCAGTTCTTCGTAGGGCAGATGTGGAGGTGACTGTTGACAATGTTAAAGTGAAAATTGAAAATGGTTCTTCAATTATACAGGCTTGTGATAAAGCTGGTGTTACTGTTCCTCGTTATTGTTATCATGATAAATTAGCCATTGCTGGTAATTGTCGTATGTGTTTGGTTGAAGTGGAAAAAGCACCAAAATTGATTGCATCTTGTGCTTTCCCCGTTAGAGAAGGTATGGTTGTTAATACAGATACGGTAAAAGTTAAGAATGCTAGGGAAGGTATTACTGAATTTTTACTTCAAAATCATCCTTTAGACTGTCCAATTTGTGATCAAGGTGGTGAATGTGATTTACAAGATCAATCAATGAGATATGGTGCTGATCGTGGTAGATTTAAAGAAGTTTCTGGTAAAAGAGCTGTGGAAAATAAAGCTATTGGACCTTTAATCAAAACATCCATGAATCGTTGTATTCACTGTACTCGTTGTGTTAGATTCTTAAATGATGTTGCAGGTGCACCTGAATTAGGTACTACAGGTCGTGGTAATGATATGCAAATTGGTACTTATGTTGAAAGAAATGTTAATTCTGAATTATCTGGTAATATTGTTGATCTTTGTCCAGTTGGTGCCTTAACTTCTAAACCTTATGCATTTAGAGCTAGACCATGGGAATTGAAAAGAACTGAAAGTATTGATGTTTTGGATGCTGTTGGTTCAAACATTAGAGTTGATTGTAGAGGTATTGAAGTGATGAGAGTTTTACCAAGATTAAATGATTTTGTTAATGAAGAATGGATTTCTGATAAGACAAGATATGCAGTTGATGGTTTAAGAACTCAAAGATTAACTACACCATTGATTAGAACAGGTAATAAATTCGAACCTGCAACTTGGGAAGAAGCATTATCAACAATTTCGAATGCATATAATAGATTACAACCAAAAGGAAGTGAAATTAAAGCTGTTGCTGGTGCTTTATCAGATGTTGAATCCATGGTTGTATTGAAAGATATTATAAATAAATTAGGATCTGAAAATTTAACAACTGATGATATTGATAGAATTCAAGAACCATCACCATATGGAGCTGACATTAAATCAAATTTCCTTTTCAACACCTCAATAGTTGGTATTGAGGAAGCTGATCAAATCTTACTAGTGGGAACTAATCCACGTCATGAAGCAAGTGTTTTAAATGCTAGAATTAGAGGTACATGGTTAGATAACGAATTGGAAGTACATCATGTTGGACAAGAATTTGAATCAACTTTTGAATTAAACCATTTAGGTGAAGACTCAAATGCCTTAAAAGCTGCCTTAGATGGTGAAGTTGGTAAAAAATTAGCAAATGCTAAAAATCCATTAATCATTGTTGGTTCTGGTGTTGTTAATTCACCAGATGCTAAAGGTATTTATTCAATGGTTGGTAAATTTATTCAAAGAAATAAGAATTTCTTAACACCAGAATGGAATGGATTTAACTTATTACAACGTGAAGCATCTCGTGCAGGTGCATTAGAAGTTGGATTCCATAATAATTCAAAAGAAGCTGCTGGTACAAAACCAAAATTCATTTATCTATTAGGTGCAGATGAAGTTAAAAATAGAGATATTCCACGTGATGCATTTGTTGTGTATCAAGGTCATCATGGTGATTTAGGTGCATCATTTGCGGATGTTATCTTACCAGGCTCTGCATATACCGAAAAGAATGGAACTTATGTTAATACAGAAGGCAGAGTTCAAGCAACAAGAGCTGCAACTTCACCACCAGGTTCAGCAAGAGAAGATTGGATGATTTTAAGAGCATTAGGTGAATTTTTAAACGTCGATTTGAATTATGATGATGTTTATTCACTAAGATCAAGAATTGGTGAAATTTCACCATCACTATTATATCAAGATGTTATTGAACCTGTTAGTTCTTCAATTGCACAATTAGGTATCAATGCATTAGCTTCACTAGATGGTAAAATAACTGGTGCTCCTTTAACTAATCCAATTGAAAACTTTTGGATGACTGATGTTATTTCAAGAAGTTCAGTCACTATGGCTAAATGTATTCAAAGCTTTGGTGAAAAGGGTGATAAAGTCTTTGATGAACGTCCAGAATATGCTATGGCTTGAGCTTAAAGTCTTATCACATCGTTTTTGCGTAGAACATACAACTTATTTATTATTTATTTATTTATTCATATATTATTTATTAAACTATTTATTAAACTATTTATTCTTATTTATTGAATACATGATTACAGAAAATACATCATTAATGTCACTACTGATTTATCGGTTTAATTAATAATTATATATTAGCTAGGATATATGTTCTAAATAGCAAATTATATATATAAAGCAACTTCGTTAAACACCATTATAATCATCAAAGACCAAATCTTGAACGATGTGCAATAATTTGCTCCTCGACAGGCGTTGTGATCTTTGGAGGCACCGGTTTACCCTTTTCTTTAACTTCAACTCTAAGATCTTTATATTTTTCCACTTTAGCCTTATTATTATTCAAAGCATCATAAGCAGCCATTTGACCACCAAGTTTAATACTTCTTGATTCAGAAACACCTAATAACTCACCATTAACAAGACATGCAACTGTGAATAAAGGATTATGATCTCCATTTTCCTTTTTAACGACCTCATATTGTGGAACAAAGATTGGATTCAATAAAACGTATAATTCTTGTTTTGAAGATTTGGAGTTTTCATCATTAGCTGTATGATAATTTGGTTTTGGTTCTGATTGTGATGGATATGATCCTTCTGGTTGATCTAAAGGCTTGTAACTTGATGTGTTCTCCGCTTTGGCAATTATAGGTTCACATAAAAGACTTAACCAAGGTAAAATAGCATTTATATCACCTCTTGAATCTTGATACAGACCTCCAACATAAGCTTCAAAAACATTTGCATAAAGTTTCTTGTGATTTTGTTCTAATTGCTGTGAGTTGAAATTGGAAACAAGTTGTTTATCAAATCCATATAATGTTGACCAATTAGTCAAATTTTTATTACAGACAATATCTGATCTCAGCAAAGTCAGATCACCTTCATTATATTGCGGGAACTTAGCAAATATTAGAACACTGATGATATGATTTAAAACTGAATCACCTAAGAATTCCAATCTTTCATTACTTTCGTAGACATCAAAAGAAGGATCATTAGCAGCTGAACTATGTGTAAAGATAACTTTCAAGATATTATCATCATTAATTGGTGGTAAAGATGGAGGAAAATTGACAGGTGTGGTATTATTTAAAGGTGGTAATTGTGTTCCAAAGATGCTTTTTCTAATTTCATCAACTCTGAATTTTTTTATTGGTCTTGGAGCTGGTGATGATTCTTTCGATTCTGGAGCAGGACGAGCTTTAGTCTTTATTAGTTGGAAACTACCAGCATCTTGTTCTGTTTTAATTTTAGCAGCAGCTTCAATTGAGGGATGACCAGCAACATCTTTGATTTCTTCTGGAATGTCTTCAGAGTTTAATAAAAAATATAAGTCACTATTGTTGATACCGAATCTTGATATATTTTCAAGTGTATCTTGTAAATTGTTATAATCTCTTTTGATTTGGAATAAACGATCATAGGTAAATTTCTTCAGTAGACCAGAGACCTTGGCCTCCGCTGCACCCTTGATCCCAATTGATCCTCTCGTATCCCTAGACATGGTGAGCTGTTTGAACTGGGTGGACTGGTTATAGATTATTAGATTTCCACTAACAATCCTCTTCCTTCAAGATTACTTTTCTATGGACTTCTTCGCGGAAAGTGGCATAAAGAAAATCGCTTATGTAAATCAATCGGTAATTAAAATATTATAATTTAATTAACTACAATTTGTTTTTCAAATCCAAAAGTTTCAATGCAGAAACATAGAAATGCAATCAGTTCATTAGTTATATATTACACACATGAAATCCTAAAATCTATCACCGTAGTTTCTTTCTCTCCCTCTTCCTCTAGAATTATTGTTGAAATGACCACCACGTTGGAATCTACCACCACGATTATTATTACCAAAGGTTCCTCGAGTATCTCTTCTAGGATTTCCTCGTTTTTCAGATGATGGACCTGATGGACCTGAAGGTTTACTGAACTTTGATGGATATTGTCTGTTCCCAGTATTTTGATTAGAACCAATTCCAGGACTTGTTCCATTCGATGACACACTTGAGTCTCTAGATGAAATTGATGCAGTTTCTCTTGATTTCAATCTATTCAATTCTGTTGACGGTAGTTTAGATGTATCTCTTGGTGTATTTGCTCGTATTAATGAATATTTTTCAATTAATTCCTTATCGTCTAATGCTTGCATAGCAGCTTTTGTACCTGCGATTTTAATATTTTCACCTTCACCTTTACCTAATACATCTTTAGCACCTGTACGTAATTCAACAACGAATTTAGTTGGTTGAACAGTTTGATCTCTTTCAACACATTCATAATGTAAACCTAAACTGGCACTACCGATTAATGAATATAATTCCATTTTAGCATTTGCTCTAAATTCTGATCTTGTTTCCTTTTTAGGTTCATTCAGTGATAAAATTGGTTCTGCTAATTGTTTTAACCATTCATAAACAACTGGATAATTTGATGGATCTTCGGTCATTAAACCACCAATATAAGCTTCAAAAACATCAGCATACAGCTTCATTTTACCATGGCCCAGAGTTTCCTCTGATGTATTTTTTTTCAATTCTTTATCTAACCCATAAGCAGAAGACCATTTCATTAAGGTAGCATTGCTGATTAATTTAGTTCTTAAAATTGAAAGGTAACCTTCAGCAGCATCTGGAAATCTATGGTATGCAATTTGGGTCATCATATTATTTAGGACTGAATCTCCCAAAAATTCAAGTCTTTCATTATGTGAATGTAATTGTTCTTTTTTGGAAAGGTATAATTTATCTTTAATTAATGATTTGTGAATGAAAACTCTGGCACGAATAGCTGGATCTTTAATTTCTGGGATTGGGGGAAGATCTTTATTTTGATTTGCTACAAATGAGCTTGTTGTTGATGACGAAGCAGATGATGTAACCGAGCTACCAGAATCATCTGGTGTGAATTGTGCAGTAAATTTTAAAGGTTTTGGAGCTTCCAAAGCGTCTGTAATCTCTTCAAATTGCAAAATTTGATCAAATATTTTTAGTTCACCTTCGTTATACATAGTTTTCAACTGTGCTCCTAATCTCATCTTGTATCGTTGTAAAGCAGCAGTTAGTTGAGGGTTAGTTTCATCAGTGATCGAATTTTGCATTCTTTTCAGACCATTATTATCTGGGGAACTTTGTAAGATTGAATCTATTGATGTTTGTAAATTCTTAACAGCATGCTCAATGAGTAAAACATCAGTCAACCTTGGCTGATCAACATCAATTACAGGATGTGCACTTTCACTTTTGGCTTCTTCAGAAACTTTTTCTTCCACTTTCTTATCTTCAGTAACTTTGTTCTCTTCTTTATTTGAACTATCACTTTCTTCTTTTGAATTTGCCGCTGGTGCATCTGTTTTAATATCACCTTCGGTTGAGGTTTCTTTACCTGCTTGTGACTCTTCAAGTTTTTTGTGAATGTTGCTGAGCACAGAATCAATCTTACCTTTTAAATCTGAAGAGTCTTCTTCCTTAGTTAATGCTTCTTTACCCTGGTTGATGGGCACCTCTTCTTCTTCTTCACTAGCGCGTGACGTAACAATATGAGCCTTCTTGCGGTTGCTGCCCTCAAGCATCTCCTGATCGCCTTTATCTTCTAATTTTCGTTTACCCATAGTATCAGAGCTTCCTTTCGAGCCCGTGTATCGTTGAACTCAGCGACGTTGATGCTTCTGGTCCTGCCTGTTTCTAATTGTTTTTGGTTCAAGTCAGAAATCTCTACGGTTAATTTTCGTTTAAGAGATTTTTAAAAAAAATTGGTGCTGGATGCTGGGTATACCGAATCTGGAATCTGAACCGTAATCGCGTCTTTCCTTTTGCGGAGCTAAATTAACTACACAACAGTTATTACGATTAAATATTTGTAGCATTAGAATCTAAACTTGCCACCTTCCTCATCGTCTTCATCATCCTCGTCGTCGTTATCATCTTGTTTTGAAGGCTCTTGCGGCTTTGCTTGTTCAATTTTCTGCTTCTTTACAGGTACATCAGCGCCATCATTATTTGAATTATTTGAAACCTCAGATAAATCATAAGCTCTTTTCCCTGATAAGAATCCTGATTCCTCTTGTTTATTTTCCTTGATGACACGATACAATTGTTTAGGTTTTGAACTTTCTTCTGTATTTTCAGTAGTTGTTGATGTTTGTATCTCTGCTAAAGGAACATCTTCTTCATCACTATCATTATCATTATCATTTTCATATTGAGGAACCTCATCATTTTCTTCAACTGCGTTAGCTTCTTTCAACTCTGATTCGGATAAATAAGCTCCTGCTTCCTCTTCGTCAACTTCATCCTCTTCTTCGTCTTCATCTTCCTCTTCTTCAGATTCTTCTTCCTCTTCAGATTCTTCGTATGATAACAATTGACCAAATGGCTCCTTCACAACATCATCAAAGACATCAACAGTTTCATCTTCAGCATAAACATTCCCTTCTTCTGATAAATCTGCATTGTAACCTGGTATTCTCATATCAGCATAACTCGGTGGAGGACCGAAATTTTGCATTTTTTGAACCCAAGGTAATGTAATACCTTTCGGTACACCTAAAGCTTCTCTTAACTCATCTGAAACAATACCTGGTTTATATTTACTTGTATCCAATTCTTCATTTTCTCTACCTTCAAAATAAACATCACCAACTCCAAATAATCTTGGTTTTGTTTGAAATTTGAAAAAAGCATCATGTAATTTTTGATAATCTAAATCTAATCTATTCATCTTTGGTTGCACTTTTTCTCTCATTCTTTGCTTCATATTCGACTCATCATCTTTTGTTGTATCTCTCATTTCAGTTATACCTGTCTCGGTAATATATTTCGGTAATGTAAATGGCTTTTTTTCAACACCTCTTCTTCCCGATAAATATTCTCTTTTAAATTGCCAATGAGGTGGCACTGGAACATAATTCTTCTTACTCTTAATTTCAACAACTAGTACAGGGTCAGCTGCATCAACATCATACCATTGGACTAATTCAGGATGTGAAGAACGAGCTTTCAATTCAGCTAATGGCATCTTATTAGCCTTTCTCAACTTCTTCTTACTTATCTTTGATTGATTTTCTTCTTCTCCTTCTGCATCTGAGTTTTTGATAATTGCATCTTCATCATCACTCTCTATTATATCACCTTTTTTATCATCTTGAGGTTCTTCAATATCTGGCATATGAAATTTATCAAAGACATGTTTAAATTGTGCAAATTCAGGTTTCTCTAGTAAAACATCAAGTTCACTTTCAAATAGTTTACCAGTTTTAGTCTCCTTATTGATTTCATTTGAAACACCAATGTCAACAGTTTTATTATTCTCATTTATAGGTTTGTTACTGGGTATTTGTTTTGGTTCTTCTTCTTTAATAACATCTTGCTTAACTTCTTCCTTTGGATCAGGGGCAACTCCTTGTTTTTGTAATTTTTTTCTTTCACGGCGTAATTGATTCTTGGTTTTCTTATTAGCAGCCATGATCAATATGCTTAATCTTTCTGAAGTTCGTTGTAATTGTACTTGATTTTGATCTATATATAATTTACCTCTGGTTGAAATTTTGTTTGGTAAATACTTAATTACCATATGGTGTTCGGGTGTATATATAAGTAATAAAATACAAACACTACAACAATGTGAATTCTAAATTGATTTAATTTCGTATGGTCATTAACATCGTAGCTAGTTTGATTGTGGCTTGGAAGTCGTTCTCTATTAAAACCTCCATCTTTGAGTTAGGCAAAATCAGTTAGGTTTGACTTTTGATTCGAGCTTATCCAATCTTTTATAGATATTTTCAACTAGAGTTTAATTCATTAGTATCATGACAATATATATATACTTTTCTCCAAATAGACTTACTTTTTTCCTGTACCACTTTGTCATTTTCATCAATCTTTAAGTTCTAAATACATCTGGTTAGTCCCACTTTTTCTTCCCCTTGAATTTCCTTCGTAATACATACAATATCATTCAACATAGTTTCAATCTCGGTAGCAACATCAAAAATAGTTACCACGTTCTTCTTCTGTTCTTCATCATCGTCTAGGTCGTGTTTTATTGTCTGATCAGCATCACTTGATTGAATTTGACTAACGTTTGGAGTGGATAATGGCTCTTCTCTTAAAGTATCTCTATCATCTGTGACTTCCACCGTGTTGAGTGTGTCAGAGGCATCTGGGGCATCAACAAATGAACTTGTCGAGCTGTTGCTTGTGGATTGTCCTTGGGAATTCATTGTCTGTAGTTGATGCTGCGTTTGATGAGATCTATATTGGCTAAACTAGTCGTTGTTTAGTAAAGAGTTTATGTTTTGACGTGAATTTAATGCTGCACCATCGGTGCTTAACCCTCGAGACATAAACATAACTGAAAATATTGATCTATCATATTTTCAATTTGTCATTGGGAGGCAAAAAAAAAACATATACAACCGACCTCATGTCCTGCTAATCATAGGTAATGCTACTCACAAACTCAGCCCATCTCCCTTTAAGACATATCATACCCAAAGCCTTCCATATCACCAATTTCATACGGTACAAAAGTGTTAAGCCAACTTATGATGATTTATCCTCATATTTAGAATATGCTGATTTTGTTCAAGTGAATAAAGATACTACTGTTTTCCAAGGTACTATATTTGAAATGAGGGCAAAGGAAAAACTTGAGAAGGCTCTTAAAATTAAGAATCTTAGACATGCTGGTGGTGCTTTTGATAATGGTATTGATTTGATCGGAAGTCTTGATATACTTCAGTACAAAACTGATAAAGAACCAAGAAAAGCTGTACCCTTGAAAGGGAAAAGAGTCAAACCTTTAATCCTCAGGAAAAGAACAGATCTAGATGTTATTATTCAATGTAAAAGTTTTTCATCAAAGGTCACAGCTAAGGAAATTAGAGAACAATCAGGAATTTTCAATTTTAATATTAGAAGAACAGATCGGAATAATTCTTTAATGATTATGGCTGCATCTAGTGTTTTAACTTCTCAAGGATTAACCCAACTAGATACTGTTGATATACCTATGATCTACTGTCAAATTTCTAGACTAAGGCAAATTGCTGAGAATCCTTATGATTTAAGTTCATATGAAGGCGGTGATTTGTTAGGATTTTATTTCAACCCATACGCTTTAGCCTTATTTGAAGGTACATCGTTTTATGAGCATACCCAATCCTCATGTATATAGTTTTACAATTTTTGCATCGCTAATGAAACAGCATTAAACGAGTCAAATTTTTTGATATGTAAATCTCTCTATTTGAACTTCTATTATATATCAACTATTGAGGTCTCTGAACAACCTATTGATACTTATTGAAACAATACAGAAAAATATTGATTACCTATATAAATAAAATCTATCTTTTTGAACCTTCTAAAATTTTTTTCTTAAACCAAATCCAACGCAGATAAATTTACCAATAGCATAAAACGAAGCACCAGCTAACGCACATAAAGCAGTAAATAGCATGAAGTAGTTGAAACTGGTTACTGAACGATCACCAATGATAGCACCACCAATTGGAACTGAAGCCATTGTACCAAATGCAACGATAAAGTACATCGTACTATATCTTTTACCAAAATCTTCAGTTCTGGAGACTTGACCACAACAAACGGATAATAATGGAAAAATAGAACCTGTTGAAAACCCCCAAATTATTGAAAATGCATATAGCGCACCTTCGTGATGCCCAAAAGGTATTAAAATAATCAATTGCACAGCACACGTAAATATTAATGTAGAGATCATAACGTTGAATCTACCAATTTTATCAGAATAAAATCCTGTTATCCAACGACCTGGAATACCACCAACATTGACTAATGTGGTTAATAAATAAGCTGTTGATAATGAAGTTCCCTGAGATCTTGCATATGACGTAAAATAAGTATTGGTCGTTGTAACTGATATTTCAGCAAATGTACATCCAAGTACAACAAAAATGTATCTCCATTCTTTAAAAGCTCTGAAATCAAATGCAGATGCATAACTCAAAACGTTTTGTAATTTGGTTCTATCTGACTTTTGATGTGGTAACCTTTCACGAGCAAATGCAATACCAAATGCATGACATCCCAAACAAACAAAACCATAGACTCTCATACCCCAAGCAAAACCAACAGAGTCAAATAACTTTCTTAACATGATAGGAAAGATAATACCACCAACAGAACCACCAGTGGTTGCAATACTAATGAAAAAACCACGTCTTTTATTGAAATAATGAGGAACAACACTGACTAAAGGAGATAAAGTTATACCATTACCAAATCCACAAAGAACTCCAAATGCTAAGATAAATTGCCAAACTGTTTTACAATTTGCAGAAGCGAAAAGACCTCCACAGCATAATAAAGTACCAACAATTAATGGGATTCTTGCACCATTTCTATCGAAATAAGTACCTGAAAAGATGCAACTTGTAAAATTAACAAAAACGAAAACTGAGAAAATCCAGGAGGTTGTTGATGATGGAATATCTTTTAATTGATTTTCTGAAATATAAGTTTCAATAGCACCTGTAGTATTCAAGATACCAAAACATGGTGTTAAACCCATAAAAGCACCAAATACAACAAGGTATGCTTTAAGACCACCTTCAGGATAATCTATATCATCATTGGCAAACATTGCCTCTTTAGAATCATTATATCCATCATCATCTGTAGTTTGTGCTTGGTTTCTTACGGTTTCATTTGATGAAACTGATTGTAATTCAATATCTTGTTCATTTGTATCACTATGTTTTCTTGATTTACGTGATTGAATCCTAGAGATCAAATCATCATTTCCAACGATTATCGAATTATTTCTATCATTTGATGAACCCACATTTGATCTATCAATTGAACCATCCATCGGTTCAAAGTAATCATTTCGGGTATCAAAAACTGTTTTTGAAGTTTCTAGTGGTGATTGTGTAGAAGTGATATCATTTTGTGTCATAACTTTGCGAAAAGTCTATGTGTGTATGTTGTGTAGTCAATTAATGCCCTTTGAAAAAAATGGGACCTGAAATAGTGGAAAGTTGAATAGTTTTATACCTGTATTAATAGTCAAAAAATTTAACTTTTTGAGTTGATGTCCTTTGCAGCTGACAGCATAACTAAGCGATATACGCCATGATTTTAAAGTCGATGTTTTTCAAGGCAATATAATCAAATATCTACAATTGGAGCTATAATTATACGAACGTCATATAAGAGATTCAATTTATCTGAAAGCTTAATCGATAACTGCTCATTTATATCTCTTATAAGTCAGTATCTAGATTCTTCACGTTCTATTACTATACCATCAGGAAAAAGATTTTAACTATAGGCGCGACGGTGATGGGATTCCGACGCTATGATAACTGTGTAATGAGTCAAAATCTCAGACTTCAGGAACCAGTATGTATTGCAAACTTCAAAGAAGATGGAATCTGGATCATGGAAATTGGTCCTAGGATTATGGATTAATCATTAGCCGGTGTGTGACTCAGAAAACCATGATTTGAAACTGGATTCTACGTACTTTTCTGGTAATTATTTGTCAAGGTGGCACATTTTCGCTCCGGATTTATTTCCAGTTTTGGTGTTTGAGATGCACTTTGAGTAATTGGTGGTTATGTCCGAACTGGCCCATCTGACGTTGATTTTTCAGGGTCTCTGGGTCCTTTTAAACAGTGTTTAAGCTTTAAAATGTGCCGCTCGTTTTTCTATCCTTTATGTTGAGCTTCTTGGTGAAAATCCAAGGTCATGGGACATGTAGTAATTTTGTGTCAAGATGTCAACAATCAAGATGACTGAAGCTTCCATATATTATCCGCGATTCGTTACATATTAATTAGGTGCAGGTCGTGTACTGCCCAATATGAATATCCGAAATTCGAATTAATATAATCCTATATATTCCAACTGAAATTAAACCCACCAAAGCTTAATGTTTAGAAAAATAAATTATGAAGAAATAATTAAGGCTTGATTCTCTATAGAACTATCTGATCAGAAAAGTGAAAAACTCAAGTTGAAATTTTTAGAAATTTTGAAGTTTTGCTAAGTCGATTTGCATTTATATAAGTTAACGTCACTAAACTTTATGAGTTAAAATTTTTGATGAAAATATTCGCTTTAAAACCGGTTACTAGTAAAACAGGCAGCATGGTTTTAGCCAATGCTTTATTTTACAATATTATTGGGCGCACTTTAACTACTTAAAATTCAAAATCAAGTAACATTTTACTTATTGTACAAATTTTCGCGCCGGGGTAAGTACTCTCGGCCGAGATGTATACAATATCAATGATCAAGCTGAGCTATAGAAGTCATGATCAACGTGAATGTTACGAAAGGAGGATCTAGTGGGAGTTAATAGATACAAATTGAGATCAAATTCTATTCAGGTTTTATATAATATTGTTAAAATCACAGTTTAAATGGCGGAGGATAAAATGGCCATTCATATTGTTTTGAATGCTTAATTCTAACACCTAAATCATCTGCCCATTTCCATACAAGACCTGGATTCTTCAAGAATGCTCTTCCACTTAATACAATATCAGCATGTCCAGCTTCCAAGGTGTCATTAGCAAATTCACCTTGATCAATCTTACCAACAGTAGCAATCAAAAGTTTATTACCAACATGTTCTTTAACAGCTTTTGCCAATGGAACTTGAAAACCTTGATAAGTTTTCCTTCTTTCTGCTTTAGCATTATTACCACCTGATGAAATATCTAGGACATCAACACCATGCTCAATTAAATGATCAGATAATTTAACAGTATCTTCTATGGTCCATGAACCTTCAATATGTGGTGCTAATTCGGATCCTGAAACACGAACAAATAATGGTGTAGTATCATCTTTAACAGCATCAACAACCTCTAATAAGAATCTAATTCTATTTTCAAATGAGCCACCATATTGATCAGTTCTCTTGTTGGAAGTCCCAGATAAGAATGAACTCAATAGATAACCATGTGCAGCATGGATTTCAACAAAATCAAACCCAGAAATTTCTCTAGCTCTTTTAGCAGCATCACCAAATTTTTGAACAAGGTCTTGTATTTGATCTATAGTCAATTCAGACGGTGTTACATATGATCTTGTGCTGAATGATATTGGACTTGGACCAACAATAGCACCTGGGATATCACTCCAACCAAATTCTGCTTTTCCGATACCTTTTTGTAAATGATTGTAAATTGCAGTACCCGAAGCTTTTCTACCACCATGACCTAATTGTATACCAATCTTCACACCTTGTGCATGTGCAAATTGAACAAACTTTTTCAAACTTAGTGCTTGATCATCATTCCAAATTCCTAAATCCTCTGGTGATAATCTTCCATTTGGATCAATAGCAGTTGCTTCAACAATGATCATCCCTGGGCCTTGTAAAGCAAACGAGCCATAATGTGTTTGATGGAAAGCTGTAGCACATCCTATATCAGGACCAGCATGTGCAGATGAATAGGTACACATTGGTGAAACACCTATTCTATTAACAAATTGGGTATTCTTGATCTTGAATGGTTGAAATAATTTTGGAATTGGAACTTCACCATTTTCAACTTGTGTCCCAAGAGGGATCTCAACTTTTGGATGAAAATATGGGACTTGATCACTTGGCTTTGTTAGAAATCTATTATTTTCACCACTTGTCATATCTTGTTCTTTCTGAAGATTAAGGGAAAATTGGTCGTCTATAATGGTTTAAATAAGAAGATTCGAGTAAAAATTTCAACCCCATACTTTGTGAAATTCCCGAACTCGAGATCTCGGTATAACCACAGCTTAGTAACAATTACTTACTGATTGCGTTAACTACGCCAAAATATATCTATAAAATTACCTGTTCATGTATAATCTAGAACTATATAATGCGAATATTAAGTTAAAGCAAAAATGCATATAAAAAATAAATAAAAATCAAGTCATAACAAAATAAACCATTGAAACCAAAATAAAACAACCTATATACCAAAATGAATGTGTAATTCTTATCTATAATAATAACTAATAACCCATGATATTAATCTATTGATCCTTCCCCTTCTATTTGTAATCTAGAAAACAATACGAATCTTTTTACCAACACATAAAGTTCTTGAAATAACATAACAAACAGCACTAATAACTGAACATGCTGCAGTATAAAGAATAAAATAATTATAGCGTTCAACTGATTTATCACCAATGATAGCACCACCAATTGGAACACCAACTAAAACACCAAATGCAACAATGAAATACATTGTACTATATCTTTTACCAAAATCTTCAGTTTTACAAACTTGTCCAACACAAACTGCTAACAATGAGAAAACTGCACCAGAGACAACACCATATGCAACTGAATAAACGTATAGAACAGTTTTACTTGAACCAAATGGTAACCAGATTGCCAAATTAATAATTGCAGTTAATAAGATTGTAAAAATGAAAACATTGTATCTACCCAAAATATCAGCCAAATAACCAGTAATAACACGTCCTGGTAAAGTACCAGCATTAACTAAAGTAACTAAAATAAATGATTCACCAACTGAAAATCCTCTCATTTTAGCATATGATGCAAAATAAGTAATTGAAGAGAGGACTGAAATTTCTGCAAAAAATGCACCAGCAACACAAAAGAAGAATTTCATATCTTTCAAAGCTTTAAAATCAAATGATTGAACGAAATAACCAATTTTTTCCAAAAGACTAGCATTAGCTTCTTTTTCAGTCTTTTCAGGTAAAAAGATCTTTCTTTCACGAGCAAACGCAATTGAAATGGATAAACAAACTGCAGAGATTAAAGCAAAGATTCTCATTGCCCATTCAAATCCAACTTTTGGGAATAATCCACGAAACATTAATGGTAAAACAGTACCACCAATTGAACCACCAACAGTAGCAACAGAAACCATCAAAGCTCTATTAGCATAAAAATAGTGTGAAATGACAGCAACTAAAGGTGCCATTAACATACCATTCCCAGTTGAAGTGAGTAAACTAAATGCTAAGATAAATTGATACATTTTTGTACAATTTGCAGTGGCAATAGTACCACAAACAAACAAAATACTACCAAGAATTAATGGAGCTCTTGCACCTGATTTATCAAAATAAGTACCTGAAAAGATACACATTGTATAAGTCATAAATGTGCATAATGAAAAAATCCAACCAACAGTT
The DNA here is from genome assembly GCF_000313485.1 of Hansenula ciferrii. Taxonomy (NCBI): domain Eukaryota; kingdom Fungi; phylum Ascomycota; class Saccharomycetes; order Phaffomycetales; family Wickerhamomycetaceae; genus Hansenula; species Hansenula ciferrii. The sequence continues at coordinate 30,125 of NW_011887632.1, read as the reverse complement.
GATGAATCAACATTTGATAATTGATTTTCATTAACATATGATTCCAAAACACCTAAAATGTTCATTAAACCAAAACATGGGAAAAGACCCAAGCATGAACCCATAACGACTAAATAAGATTTTATTGAATGTTCTGGGAATGTTAAAATTTCATCATCATCTGAAGCTGATTCAGTAACTTTAGTATTGGAATCATTACTAAAACTTTTGTAAGGTTCTTCATCTTCATTATCAGAATTATAAGCGGTTTGTAAATCTTGAGTTAATTCATTTGTTGTTTCATCAAATTCATTAATTTTATCAGGTTTACCACCAGTTTTAGATAAATTTTGTAATCTTGAATCTAAATCATTGTTGAAAGCATCTTCAAATTTGTTATATTCTTGATCTTGTACAACAATAGTAGCTGAAGAATCAGCAGTATAAATATTTGGTCTTTTTTGGTTGGAAGATTCTGGAACTTGAAGGTTTTGTGGCATAGAGTGCACTGAAATGTATGCTATAATCAAAGAATAAAATTAAACTATGCTTATGATGTTTATATAATCAATATCAACATCTTTATATTTTAACCTTTTTTACAAAGAGATCTTGCCTCTTTATATATTCATAAAAACTTTAATAACGGTGCAGCGAAACATAAAGAAACATAAGAAACTCAAGGGTTAACGGGCATGACTAGTGTATTTGAAATGCAAATAGATGCAGGATATCGCGTTAGTAAACTGGGATTTAAACCGTTAAACCAAGTAAATCCCTAACAATCCCAGCTAAATCCCAAATTCTTGCGTGCTTGATCTGAAAAAGAAACAACTTTATACCACTGTTATTAAGCCGTAGCATTTTGACATATAAACCTTACCCACTCAATAACTCAGCTTGTGCCTGGGCTAGAAGGCTCAAACAACCTGGAAATACAACGCTAGAAACACCGTAAGAACCCTGAAACAAACCATAAGCTCTCAAATACACAACAGGTATACCTATACCAAATAACACCTTAAGATGTGGCCACCCGGACAAGTTTTTTCTTTTTGAGCTGTGGTTTGAATATGTGAAATTTTTTTTTCCGGCAGATGTTTCGCGTTCTTTGGACAGTATTGAAAAGCGAATAAAGATATCCATGAGGAACTACACTGCGAAAGCACAAAGCCTTCAAAGGAGTGGAACTATATGGATTAATCTGAATTCAAGCTGTTGCTGATATTGTAGCATATGTTATGTGAGATTCATGGGTTTACTTCTGACACTTTTGCTGGGCTCATGGGAGCTAGACTGAACATGGGCACAACTTGAGCCAAATATCACCTATTAATAATTAATACTACTTATATGTGGTACCGGGTTAATGAAGATGATTCATCTTGCTACACCTAGTACTAAAACCAAATGACTTGTACTAAAAGGAACACACACACACACTCTGCCCCTTGGTGGGGTTCTGTGTCTATCTTTAGAATTTACACAATTTAAACCCAACACAAGCGTATCTTGATATCAAATAGCACATGATCCCACCAACATTTAACATGGCTGAATAAATAATAAAATTATTATACCTACCAATGGACCCATCTCCAATAATAACACCTGCTATAGGAATTGCTGTCAACATTGCCAATGCCACAATCAAATACATGGTACTATATCTTTTACCAAACTGATCAGTTCTTGATATTTGACCACAACAAACTGGTGATAAAGATAAGATTGAACCTGAACAAAACCCATATAATCCTGAATACGCATATAATACTTTTAGACTATAACCAAATGGTAACCATAATAAGAAACTTACCAAGACACAACCTGTTAATGTTAAAATAACAACATTAAATCTACCAAGAAACTTATCTGCAACGTAACCTGGAATATAACGACCCAATATACCTGTAGTATTAATCACTGTTAATAATAAATATGAAGTATTTTCATCAAACCCTCTTTTAATTGCATATGAAGGGAAATAAATCGAACAAACAATCAATGATGACTCAGCTAATGCAACTGCTAAAGCACAAGAAATAAATTTCACTTCAATTAATGATTTGTAATCGAAAACATCAATAATATAAGTTTTAATAAATCCTGCTGGTTTATGAGTATTGACGTCTTCATTACCTCTTTTGTTTGAAATTCTTTCTTTTGAGAATAAAATTGAAAAAACAAAGCAAAACATACAAATAAATGCTAAAATTCTTAAAGCCCATGCAAATCCAACTTTTGGGAATAATGATCTTAATAGTAATGGCATAATTATACCACCAATAGATCCACCTGTAGTAGCAACACTTGTAGCAATAGCTCTATTTTTCTTAAAATAATGTGAAACGACACCAACTAATGGAGACATCAACATTCCTAAGCCAAAACCAGTAACCAATCCAAATGATAAAATAAATTGCCAAACTGTTGTTGCATTACCTGTGGCAAATAAACCACCAGAAAAGAAAACTGCACCAATAATCATTGGTGGCCTAGCACCATTTCTATCGAAAAATGCACCACTGAAAATACCTGAACCAAATGCAAAGAATACGTTCATTGAAAAAATCCATGATACAGTACTTGTACTAAACTCTGCTAATTGATGTGAAGAAACATAAGCTTCAATAGCACCCGGTGAATTAATCAATCCAAACACTGGGATTAATCCCATAAATGATCCAAAAACAACCAAATTAGCTTTTAATCCACCTTCTGGGAAATCTAAATCTTCATCAATTAATGAAATTGTTTCATCTTCATTAGTCAATTCTCTAATACTTGATTGTTTTCCTCCAGCTCCTGATACTGAATTATTATCAGGTGTATTTCTACCATTATCATGCCATGTAAAACCTGACCCTTGTGCAATATTCTTTGAAGATCCAACTCCAGGACCATTAGATTCAATTGGGGATAATGGTCCAAGATCTTGTAGTTCTAAAGTTATTTCTTGATTTTCATTCTTTTTCGTTGGTTGTGGATAAGCAATTGTTGGTGGTTCAAGCATCACAATTCTTTATAAAGGCAACACACTATAATATTTTTGATCAAATAATTTATGGTAATCTAGCGTTGAAATGTAGCAGTCAACGTTGTATTTATATAGTATGTACAAATCATCAATTTGCTTTTCAGATTGCAACGTCGACGCAATCAATCTGGACCTATGGATTCTGGAGATGCTTGTAATGGTAATTAATTTTTAATCAAGTTGGCGTGTTACCTATTCAGGAACTTATAGCGATAGAAATATATACTTGAATACAAGGAAAACTATTATATTGAGACAGAAAATGACAACTGTTGCCACCAGAATCAGTTCATTCGATTCAGTAGAGTCTCAGATTCATAATGAACTAATTTTGAATCTTGTTGATCATAAGATTGTCGAGTTATCACCATTTCTTCATGATGGAAAGCGAGCTCCGAACTTTTGAGAATATTCTTTTATATATCCGCCCACCATTTATATAACCGTTATATATCGGAAATTGTAGATCAACCGTTGTAATCTAGACAGAAAACACAGATGTATTAACATGGCAGATGTTGGATACATGAAAGATAATTCAGATATCGACAATTTTAATAAGCACTGACATGGAAAATGAATATATTGTTGATTCAAACGAGTAACAGTACAACTATTATTCAATACTAGTGAAATTTGTTATTTGTTTCTCATTTGAAGTGTAGAGAATAATAGCTTCAACATTATGGTCCATGAGAAGTTTAAAGCTGTGTTTACATAAATTATGTATATATATAGATCAAGATAGCTCCTAATTCTTCCTTCGTTCTTACTATATCGATATACATACATCGCAGAATCAAATTAACAAAAATGAGCGCCATCAATATTAAACTTATCAAATCTTATATACAATTACCTTTCAAAGGGATCCATAGGCTTAATGATCCAATGGACCAAGAAACTCTTATTGAAGAAGACAGAGTTAGAAAGGGCTGGCACATGAAACAAAATCCATTTCATCACAGAGTTAAAATCGTTGATGGTAAAGCTATGGAAGATCCATTTGATGATTCTGCTGCTGTTGAAGAATCACCATTGCTCAGTGAATCTAATGATGCTTAAGAACACAAATATATCAGACTCTCAATATAATTACCAAATAAAATAACATAACTTTTCATTAAAATTTACAGAGTTTGAAACCAACAACTGAATATCTTGATACACCATAACAACAAATTGCACCAACGGTTAACATGGATAAATAAACGATAAAGTTATTATAGTGTCTAACTGTACCATCACCGATAATTGCACCTCCTAATGGTAACAATCCCAACATTGCTAATGCTGCCATCAAAAACATTGTACTATATCTTTTACCGAATTCATCTGTTCTTGAAATCTGACCACAACATGATGGTGAAATTGATAAGATTGATCCTGAACATAACCCGTAAAATGCAGCGTAAGTATATAATACTTTTAAACTATACCCAAATGGTAACCATAATGCCAATGATAAGATAACACAACCTGATAATGTAATCATGGCAACATTGAAACTACCTAAAAATTTGTCTGCAATATATCCTGGTAAATAACGACCCAAAATACCTGCAGAGTTAATAACAGTAAGTAATAAATATGATGTATTTTCACCATAACCTCTCATTATGGTGTATGATGGGAAATAAATGGAACAAATAATCAATGATGATTCTGCTAATGCAACAGCTAATGCACAAAAGATAAATTTAACTTCAAATAATAATTTATAATCAAAGACATCTTTAATATAAGAGTGGAAAATTCTTTTATGTAATGGTAAGTGTGAAACGTTTCTAACTTTTGCAACATTTCTAATTCTTTCTTTAGCAAAAATTAATGGGAAAATCAAAGAAAACATACAGATAAATGCTAAACATCTCATAGCCCATGCAAAACCAACTTTTGGATATAATGCTCTTAACATTAATGGCATAACAATACCACCAACAGAACCACCGATAGATGCAATACTAACATATGTAGCTCTCTTCTTTTTAAAATAATGTGAAACAACACTAACTAATGGTGACATCATCAAACCTGATCCAAATCCATTAACAACACCATAAGCTAAAACAAATTGATAAACAGTTTTACAATTACCAGTTGCGAATAACCCACCACAGAAGAATACAGATCCAATACTCAATAGAATTCTTGATCCATGTTTATCAAAAATCGAGCCTGAAAAAACACCAATACAACATTGAATGAAAATATTTAATGAAAAAATCCATGAAACTGAAGAAGGTGATAATGCAGATAATTGATGTGACGCAACATAATTTTCAATAGCACCAGCAGAATTAATCAATCCAAAAACTGGAACAAGACCCATAAATGAACCAAAAACTACTAGATAAGCTTGAAGACCGCCTTCAGGGAATTCTAAATCTTCATTAACTAATGGTATTTCATCTTCATTTAATTCATGAGTTTCAGGTTGATGATCAGATCCTTCACCTTCACCACCTGTGGATGGATTTTTAGTGAAACCTGAACCTGTAACTATCCCAGTACTTTTAGATCCAATACCTGTTAAAGAGTTATTGGTATCTATGGTATTTAATTCTATAGTCTTTTCAGCTTCATAACGATCAACTTTCTTCAAACTTGGTTGGGGTAATGGTAACGACATATCTTTAATACCCGAGATCTAATTTTTTTTCTCCTTTAAATATTCGAGTGCGTTTGTGTATTAGCAAACGGTGATCTATTTAGCAAAATGGCTTCAACTAGGTATGATATCAAGAAAGTAGCTTATTGTGAACCAAATATGGTGTTTTTTATGATATATTAAAAGGATTTTGACTTTAATGAAAAGTTTTTCTCGTCGAAACAATTATAAAAGGTGTTTAACTAGCTCCTTCCAAAACCGTGGCATTCCACGATTTCCGGTGATACCCTTGTCTTACCTGCCGAAACCGTTACCGGTATATACTAAATCGATTTTCTACAAAGAACAAAAAACAAATGTGATCTTGAAAGTTCATATTATTTACCCAAAATTATTAAATTAACTTCTTTATTATATTCATAAAAAAAACTCCTTGTATCATATGCCTTTAATATGCTCAAATGCCTATATTATAGTTCCCGACTATTTAATTATTATGTTTGTTTAACCTTTTCATTACTAAACTTATCTCTTTTATTATTATTATTATTATCATCAAATTTTTTTAATTCACTCTCTTTCTCTTTTTGATCTTTGGAAAATTCTTGATTAACAACTTCTTGTTCTGGACTTATGAACCATCCACGAATCCAATTAGCATAACCAAAACTAGGATCAATTTTCATCCAAAGACTTTGTAATCTTTCAATATCAAACCTTGAGGTGAGATTATACCAGCAGTATTCAACCTTAGAATTATTGTTTTGTTTGTTATCATTTTGTAAATGTTTTGCTCTCATTGCAATACAAGGACGTGATTGATTAACAGATTTTTCTAAAGCTTCAACTTTTGAAACAAAATTATCAACACTTTCTTCAGTATCACGGATTCTTGTTGATAAAACTCTAATTTCATATTCTAATCTTGCACTCAGTACTTGAATATCTTCCATTTTCAGTCTTGATCTTAAATCTGATTGCCATTGTAATTCATATGATCTATTGATTGGTTTGATTAATTGTGCACATCTATTTGCCTCATTACGTGCCTTATCAATTGTAACTGAATAACCTTCTTTACTTTTGTTGAAAAGATCCGTTGATGATTCATGTAAATATAATTTTTTCTTTAATGTTTTCATTTTTTGTCCCATATTATTTGCAGATGGTAAAGTTTCCCATTGATTTATTGAATTCTCAACAAATGAAAAACTCTTTGTTCTTTTCAAAGTATTTTCATTATCAACTTTTAAGTTTCTATCAATTGGTAAGTTTCCATATTCAATTTGATCAATGTTTATATCATTACAGATCATTGGCAAAGAAGCTCTTCTTTTTAATTCACATTGAAAAATTTGATTTTCTGTTAAATTTCTCTTTTTATTTAATGTTTTGGTAATTCTAGTACATGATTCTCTTGAGTTTGAATCTATTATCGAACATTGTAAATCTTGTGAAGATTCTCTGTACCGATCCTTAGATTTCCTTTCTGGTGTATTTTCATCTTGTAATCTTCTTGGTAAATTCCGTATTTTATCAACACCAGTTCTTAAGCTTGATGTTTGTAAGGCAGATGAAGCGGCAGTAACAGATGAGTATAATTGACGCTCATGATGATCTAAAACTTTAAGATCTCTTACATCACCTTTCCCGTTCCATAAATAGTTTAATCTGGCACTGCAATTGAAATATTTTAATAATTTATCTAAATCTAACGTTAAGACTTCTGGTGCATATTGAATTGAACTACCTTTACCAGAAATATCTTGAACAGTAGATTTAACAACTTTTTTCAATTTTGAAATATCAGAATTTGAAATCTTTGTTGTAACTCTAAATAATTTCTCCACAGTTATTGGATCTAAATACCATGTTCTTTTCAAATTATACTGTTTTTGAAATTTCCCCACATTAACTCTAAATCCAAAGTAATTAAAAGGTTCTTTAGGAAAGTCTGATCCAGCTATATCTAATCTAAAATGACAACTTAAAACAAACCCTAAGATTGCCGATACAGTACTAGGACCTAATAAACCATCCTTTGGCGTGGTACCATAATAAGCAGAACCAAACATTTTCCACCAATCATCAATTTTTTCAATAGTTTTATCACATAATAATCCATCAACAAAATTAGGATCTAATAATTTGAAATCAACAAGACATATTTGAACTAATGAGACTAATTCCTTAACGGCATACATTATATCAACTTTTGGATGTGTCTTGTAAATTTGTCTAAATTTGGCACCAGAAGCATCTGAAGGTTCTGCAAGTAGCAGAGCAGATCTACCACCACATGTCATTCTTCTTAAATCAACATTAACTTTGAAAAACTCCCAAGCATCTAATATACATCCACATGAAATTGGTAATAAATTCAAATTTGAAGGGAATGATGATAAATTTGTTATGAAAAGGAACCCCTTTTCAGTTAATTTAGGTTTTGCACCATAATCAGCGATTTCTTGGAAGAAATGATTGACTTTAATAGACCATTTGGAAGTATCTAAAGGTAATTTTATCTTAGCGACTTTGATCTCATGTTCATTATCACCAGTGAATGATGTTAAAACAGTTCCATATTTTCTTTCACAAGCCCATTGTTCCACAATATAGATTTCAAATCCACGAATAGTATCCAAGTCATATTGTAATTTTTCTCCTTGACAAATAGAATCTAACGCAATTATATCTGGAAATAAATATGTCACTTCTTGTTTATCGGATGCACCATGTATTTGTAATTCTTGTAAATTCAGTGTTGAGCCACCAGCTAGCGGCAGCTTCACCGACGACGTAGGCTGGAGCTCCTCCGTCTGAGTCATTGGAATGAATGTGATATACTACCTAATCTCCAAAACCAATGAGTATTATGACCTGTAATTATACAATAATCTAATTAATCTTCTTAATATTTCTAATTATAATTTGAGAATGAACGCCTCTAAGAGTGTCCCCACCACCCGCGAATTGCACACCGCGAAAACCCACACACCGCGCTTTCTTTTGATTTGCAAAGGAAACTTGGTCTTTATGATTTCAATCTGGTGGAGTGAATAAGTCAAAACAACACAGTCGGTAAATTCAAGAAGCTCAGTCTACAAAGAAGAAATCAGACAGAGATTAGGAGAATTGACTGAAGAGAGCCTGCTAAGATGTCTACAGAAGAGGCTATATTTCGTAAGTAAGAATGGGAATAACTGTGGATGTTTATGGGCTCCGTTTGTTAGGGGTATATTTCGCTATAATATGGTGAACATAATGAATACCTTTTAAAATAGGCTTGAAACTAACATTGATACTCCAGGCTCGGCGGTTATGTCGTTCATCCAGCTATATATCCCTACTGAAGTATCAAGGGATGTAATCACCACACTAGGGGAGATTGGGAACGTACAGTTCAATGATTTAAACCAAAATGTTAGTGCTTTCCAAAGAACTTTTGTTCAAGAAATTAGAAAATTTGACGAAGTTGAACGTCAATTGAGGTATTTAACAAGTGTTATAGAGAAAGAACATGGTTTACTAATAGCTCATAATCCAACTTTAACAATAGCTCAAAATTCAATATCGAGTATTGAAAATCTGATTACCGATGTTGCAAATTTGGAAAATAGAGTTCAACAATTAGATTCATCATATGAAGAACTAAAACATAGAGAACATAAATTATTAGAATATAGACATGTTTTGAATAGCTCACGTACATTTTTTGATAATAATATTGAAGGGCAAGCAAGAATAAGTATAGATCGAGTTGATGATGCACCTTTATTATTGGAACAAGAAAGTTTAGAAGCTGGTTATCAATTATCAAATCTAAATGAACTTGCATTAAATTATGTTGTTGGTTCAATCCCAAGATCTAAAGTGGAAATATTAAATAAGATATTATGGAGAACTCTTAGAGGTAACTTATACTTTAATCATGTTGAACTTGAAGAAAAAATCTTGGATATTCGTTCAGGTAATGAAGTGGAAAAAGATGTTTTCATAGTATTCACACATGGTGAATTATTACTACAAAAAGTTGAAAGAATTATTGATTCATTGGATGGTAACGTGTATGATGTTTCATCAGATCTTGATATTCATGAACAATCAATCCAACAAGTTAATGCTCAACTAACAGATGTTTCTCATGTCTTGACTAATACCCATCAAACATTACATACAGAACTCTATGTTATTGCAGATCAATTACAAATATGGCAGGCCATTATAAGAAGAGAAAAATTAGTTTATGTTACATTAAATAAATTCAAAAGTGCAAATCGTGGGTTAATTTCAGAAGGTTGGGTTCCATCTACCGAAATTGATCAGGTTAAAAACGCATTAAGAGATGTTGAAGGTGCAGAATCTGCAGTTTTAACCATTGTTCATACAAATAAGACACCACCAACTTATCACCGTACAAATAAATTTACTCAAGCATTCCAATCCATCGTGGATGCTTATGGTATTGCTTCATATCAAGAAGTTAACCCAGGGTTAGCTACTATTGTTACGTTCCCATTCATGTTTGCTATTATGTTTGGTGATTTAGGTCATGGTTTTATTGTTTTATTAGCTGCATTAACTCTTGTATTAAATGAAAAAAAGTTAGCATTAAAGAAGAAAGATGAAATTTTCGATATGGCTTATAATGGTCGTTATATTATTTTGTTAATGGGTCTTTTTTCAATTTATACAGGGTTATTATACAATGATGTTTTTTCCAAATCAATGACATTATTCCGTTCTGGTTGGAAATATCCTGAAGACTTTAAATTACATGACACAGTCGAAGGTACCAAAACAGGAGTTTATCCATTTGGTTTAGATTGGGCATGGCATGGGGCTGAAAATAATTTAATTTTCACAAATTCCTACAAGATGAAATTATCTATTTTAATGGGGTTCATTCATATGTCTTATTCATTCTTTTTTTCATTAGTAAATTATCGTCATAGACATTCAAAAGTCGATATCATTGGTAATTTCATCCCAGGTTTAATATTTATGCAATCAATTTTCGGTTATTTATCTTTAGCTATCGTCTATAAATGGTCTCGTGATTGGATTAAACTAGAGAAACCAGCACCGGGTTTATTAAATATGTTGATTAATATGTTTTTAGCACCTGGTGTTATTGACGCTGAATTATATCCAGGTCAAAGTTTTGTTCAAGTTATATTGGTGTTAGCAGCTGCTGTATGTGTACCCTGGTTACTGTTATATAAGCCAATGACTTTACGCCGTCAAAATAATAGTGCTATTGAAGCTGGTTATCATAATTTACATGATTTATCACATAATGATACTTTAGCCGACACTGAAGAACATGCTGGTGATGATTTCTTGGTTGAAGATTTTGAAGAACCCGAAGAATTTAACTTTGGTGATATCATGATTCATCAAGTCATTCACACTATTGAATTTTGTTTGAATTGTGTTTCCCATACAGCTTCATACTTAAGATTATGGGCTCTGTCATTAGCTCATGCTCAATTATCTTCAGTCTTATGGTCAATGACCATCGCAAATGCATTCTCAAGTGAAGCACCAGGATCACCTTCATCAGTTGCAAAAGTTGTTTTATTATTTGGAATGTGGTTTGTTTTAACTGTTTGTATCTTAGTTTTAATGGAAGGTACTTCTGCAATGTTACATTCTTTACGTTTACATTGGGTTGAAGCTATGTCCAAATTCTTTGAAGGTGAAGGATACGCTTATGAGCCTTTCACCTTGAAAGATATAGGTGAAGAACCTGCTACTGCAACTTGAATTATACATAGATTAGACTATCAATAAATTTTTTGAAAAGTATGTGTTTTATATTATCATTTACAAAAGTACTACTACTCTAGTTTATACCGTAGTATGCATTCGCGGATATTGTTAAGGGCAGATTTTTGACGCGTTTCCGCGAATTAGTTTTTCTTTAGATATACGCGTTTTAGATATATTTTAGAGCTTTACTATGATGAAAGATACCTTAATACATTGAATAACCGTCTAAGGGACTAGTGATTAAACCACAACGATGACTGAAGTTGCAGAAAGGCCTCATGTGCCATTGGGGTTCGAAATAGACTCTGAAAACTCAACTTTGGCAGTTCAGATCAAGTCATTTATCGCTGTTTTAGCTTCAGCTTTAGGTGGTTTAGATTATTCTTCAGAATCAGCAACTCCTCCATATAAACTTGGTGATGAAGCATTTGCATGTTTAAAAGATATTTTGAAATGGATCAGAAATTATGATAAGGATAATCATACTTTAGAAGTCTCAATAGCTTGTGCAGAATCTGGGTTAGTGATCAATGATCTTATAGTTATATTATGTGAATGGGAAGCTGGAACTTTGAATAAAGATGCACCTTCATTTGTGAGGTCTTTAAATGATAAGATTGCATTAGCATGTCTAGAGATTCTGGTTCCTCTCACTTGGGAACTTGAATTGAAAGAAGGGATGTATAAAGATGAACTTGAACATTATACATCATTAAAGAAACATCAAGTTAATTACAAAAAGCATATTTTATCATATAGAAATGGGAGAACCTTGAAAGCTATTGTTAAAATTGCATTACCAATCATTGCTAAAGATAAAAGAGATAGATCAACAAGAGATACAGGTATTTTGAAGCTATGTGTTTTATTTTTCAGAAATGTCTTAGCAATAGAACCAGCACCAGTTACCAAAGAGACATCAAAAGCTTTGAAGCCAGGACAAATTGCTCAAAATTTACCATTAGGTGTGAACTATGAAGATATTGGATTGGATGCTGTCCTTACTGCATTTGAAGATAACTTAGTTTTTCAATTTTTATTGACGATTTGTGGGTCTATTACTGGTGAATATGACGCATCTATTTTGTCTTTTGCATTACTAGAAATGGTGTATGGTCTTACTAGGGGTGTTCAAGCTTCACATATGATTGATCCCACAACAGCATTATCAGAAAGAAATAGAGTTGGATTATCAGGCCCGGCTCCATCATCAGCATCAACTGCAACAAATGAATCAACAACTTCTTTGGGTTTATCAGAATTGTTATCAGAGGAAAAAAATATGAATTCCAAAAGAGTTTTACAAAATGGAAGCACAAGACATGGAAGATTCGGAACATTAGTTTCTTTACAAACTCCAGATCAAGGGAGATTAACGATATCAGGTCAAAAGGGTCTTTCAGAAAATCAAAATACAATTGCAGCTTTTGATTCTCGTAAACAATGGCATAAATCAAAACAATTCAAATATGACTCAGATGACTATGTTATATTTGCACCTGTCAGTCTTTCAAAACAACCAAGAAATATTCTGAACAAATTCGCAAATGACTTTTTAGATGGTGCATTCAACCCATTGATTAACGCAACAGCTAGAGAATTATCAAGTGAATCTACTCCACAATCAAGAGCTAATACGTCCAAGATTCACTTTTTATTAGTAGTTGCTTGGTTTTTAGAAGCTGAACGTGCAAGAAATGGATTGAAAACAGATGATATAGATTATGGTCTTGTTACTGCTGGGCTTAATGAAAGAACATTTATTTTATTACTTAAATATCTTGCAGAATCTGAACTAGAGAAGAACTGGCCTTTATCACATGCTGGTATGATTACATTTAAAGAAGTGTTGAAAACTGTTAATCGTATGGGTACCTCTGAAAATGAAGATGATAAAGATGTTTCATTAAATATTAAAGAAAGACTTTTCCATAAGAATGAAGTTTTAGCGGAACTAACAAAACTTCCAAAAATTGCCCATAAACATTCTCCAAATTATGTTAATAATTGTGTTGAATTGGTTCACGTGGTGATATCTACTCTAGAGGAATTTTCAAATGAAAATATGCCTCTTTTTATCCAACATAATAGAAAGAGTAGAAAGAAGAAAAATGTTACTGAAGAACAAAGAGATATAGATGATATTAATTCGGGAGATGAAGAAGAGATTAACAGCAGAGGTAAACAGATGTCAAAAGAAAGAAAGTTCAATTTTGATAGTTACCAAAGACAATTTGTGAGTACAGAAAGTATTGATACATATATCTCATATTTGAACAGATATGAAGATTTAAAAGAATCAGAAATCAAAAGAGCAATCCAGTTTCTTCACAGAGTGTTTGTCACGCAAAAAAATACCACTATGCTTTTTCGTATGGATTTTATGCTTCTACTTCATACATTACTATCTAAAGATGGTTTACCAAGAAAGTCGCATATCAGAAAGCATGTCTCTCAATTTTTAAGTTATTTTATGAAAAAGTTGAAAAAATCTTTAGAATCAACACCAAGTTTGTACATTGAATTATTATTTAAACCTTTAGCTTCAAAAGAGACTAGACATTTCATGCTACACGGTGAATTATACGCAGAGAAGAAGAGTATTAAGAAATCCAATAAATATGCTATTATTAAAGGACAAAATGAAATGGAATTGGAAAAGAAGGTTTCAATTCTTGTTGCTGCATTAATTGATGATGACATGAAAGCTCATGTTGAATGGATTGGTGAAGAATTAGAAAGAATTGTCATTGATAGATTAGAAACTGCTGAAAGTGATGTTCAACAACATAAAGATTCTGTTGATATTGATGGTATCGAAAATTTTTCTAGTGAGCCAGTTCAACACAAAGATTACAAAATCACTTCACAAAACACCACATTTGCTAATTCGCTAGTTACCAATCCTAAAATAAGATATTTATTAGATCTTGCTGATGTTGATTTACCTTCTCAAACTGATGAAGATTGTATTTTTAAGTCAACATCAAATCAAATGAGACTTTCAGAAACTTTAACTTACATCAAGATGTATTTGATGCAAGCAGTTGATTTTGGTGAAAATAAAAGTGCTAATGATTTCATTAAGATCAAAAAAATTGGTGGCTTATATCAAGATGATTTCAGTGATATTGATAACGATTATGGCAACGATGATTATGACTCTGATGAAGAAGTTGCATTTGAAGTCGCTGGTACTAGAAAAAATGAAGGTTATAACGATGATATCTTGGATCAACTTGAAGATAAAATTGGTCAAGCTGATGGATCATCTGCAAAAGGTGTTGCCAAGTCAAAGAATAAACCAGGTAGATCTGTATCATCCAGAAGAAAGAGAGTTAGTGATGATTCAGATTCAGAATCAGAAGATGACAGACCAAGAAGAACAAAGAAAAAGAGAAGAAACCGTGGTGCTGCATTGCCATATCATGATGTCTCTGGTGATGAAGAAGAAGGTGCTAGACGCAAAGCTCCACCTAAGGTACAAGAACATGTTTCAGATAAATATGTTAATGATTCTGCTGATGAAAGTGAAGATGAAGAGTTCTTCGCCAGAGAGGAAAGATTAAGAAAGATTTTATTGAAGAATAATGGTACATTGGGTCCTGAACAATTGAAAGAGTTTTTATCAAGTAAAACAGATGGTGCTGATACCGGTGATGAAAACGAACAAGATACTTCTAAACCAAAATCAAAAGAAACTATTAGTGACTCAGAAGATGATGAGTTATCAGAGACTGAAGAACCGAAAAAGAAAAATATTACTTCTGATAGATTTGATTCAGACTCAGAGAATGAAGGAGAAAAAGAAGCTTCGAAAGAAGATGATATATCAAAATCAAACTTAGCTGACGATAGTGACCAGGAAAATGATTTTGATCCATTCGATCTTGGTATCAATGAAAAACCGTCAGAATTCACCAATAATACAAGTCTTTCGCAAAAATCCAATAATGATGAAAGCTCAAGATCTTCTGATACTGAAAAACACATTGAAACTATAATTATTGAAGAAGATAACGATTCAGATGATATGGATATGTTACTAGGAGATGAGGATGATGAAATTGATATAAAATCAGAAGATGAACAACAAGATAAAGTTGATATTGATGAAGTTCCTGCACCAAGAAGAAAAGGGAAAGTAATATTTAGTGATGACGATGACGAATAATTAGGCCAAGTTACTTAATGATATATAATTTACAAATTTGTTAATAAAAAAACCAAAATGCATTTGTATATTACAAAATGTAGTACTATTTATAAGATAATTATACAGCGCAATGTGATGAATCTTTCTGTTTCACAGCAGCGATGATAGTTTGTGTTGAGGATATGAACATAACTGCAAAACCAAAAGCAATAGTACCTATATATGGTGATTTTTGTAACCAAGTTTTTGATGATCCAGTCATTTTCAAGTGACACATTGGCGGGATAATATAAGCCATTGCAGAAGCAGTTGAAGCACCTATTAGTTCAAATAACGCACCCAAGTTACATGTCATTAATGAAATACCCATTGTGAAAATCACAAGAACCAATGTATACAGGAAATGACTTTTGTAAGTCATTGGTGGAGCTGATTCTTGATTAATATACCATAAGTCTCTCAGAACGTCTCTTAGAACGAAAATTTCCAATGGGTATGTGGTTAACATATTGAATCCAAAACAAAATCTGGCAATATTAACAACTAGATCATTACCAGGGAAATTATTCAATACGTTACCTTTTGTGGCACTTTTGAAAGCTCCAAATCCACCAAATCCAATTAAGGCTAATGCAACAAGTGAAACTAAGCAACTTAGATGTGTTAATAGACTGAATCTATTCAAACTTGGTTTTTTCAATGAATGGAAAATATATGCTGTATTATGATGACAAACAAGAGCGAATGAAATAACACTAACCCCTTGAAAGAAACTTGGCCTTATTAGGAAATACTCTGTAGTTAATGTGCCTTTAGATTCAGCTGGAAGCATTGGACCTCTAACTAAAACAACAGTAATAATGACAAGCATACTCACCAATGCTAATGCACTAGCTTTAGCTAATTTTGAAATATCTTTACTCAATGATAATGGGAAAGAAATGAATGCTGTGACTAATATAATTATGGTATTTCTTGCAAATAAAAATCTTAAAAACCCATTATCAGCATAATTTGGGAAAAATGATCTTAATATATGTGGTATCGTGTCACCAATGATTATACAAAATCCAATACTACCACCATAAGCAAAAAGCCCTTGGGCTGCAATGATCAGTACTTTACCCCATTTCCCAAAACAGTGATCCACAGTTTCTTGATAACCATTTTTACCAGCGAGTTTCATATTAATAATAATTAATCTTAATGTGAAATCCACCAGTATTGTTAATATTATCAACGCGATAATTCCACCTAGTATACCAGTATTTGATATGGCAAAAGGGACACCTATAGCACCAGCACCCAAAATGGAGTTTGCCATGTTCATGAATGCCATTTTCAAGTTTGATCCATTTAGGTTTGGTAATTGAAATGTTTCCAAATCTTCTAAAGTATCTTCATGATCTATTGTAATATCTTGTGTTTCATAATCAAATGAATCTAATCTTGCAATCTCGAGAGAGTCATTGTCTTGTAGGTTCTCATCATCATCATGTTGATTTTGAGGTACATTTGTGTATGCCACTTTTGACATTTCTTATTAAAATTTCAAACTTTTGTACTAGAAAAAAGAAGTTTTGATAATGTTGATCGTTATCTTTTCAGTGCGTGTTCGATTTCGATTGTTTAAAAAATGAGGGTTATCGGATATCTGCTAGTTTCTATTTTGTATATTTCCGATAACGGATAAACTACAACGAAAGTTAACATTACAAAATAAATAAAGTCGTCATATTCCAATTAAATAAGTTTGTGATCTTTAAATAACACGATCAAGAACCCTTTCATACACTTTGGTTAATTCATAACGATATCCTTCAATTTTTTTCTTTTCAAATGCTTCAATAATGGCCAATCTAGCTCTTTCAGCAATACCTTGAATCCTTACAATATCAGTACCCGTGAGACCTTTACCACCAGGTATTCTACCATCGATAAGTCTTGATATTTTTTGATCCACTTCATCAATCAACTTTAGTATTTTCACACCAGAGTCTTCCTCAAAAGCTAATTTATCAATATATTCTAATAAATCACCAGCTATTCTTATTAAATAATCAGTTTGTCCAAAGTTTGTAGATGGTAATTCTTTGAACTGGTCTTTTGTTAGATGTGTATTTGAATCATTATCAATTGAAAACCATATAAATGATATTAGTTGTTTAAGATCTGCAATCAATTCATTAATAGATTTATATCCTAATTCACTCAATCCTAAAGCTTGTACAAATCTTCTTTGTATAGCCAGTAATCTCTCATCAACATAATTGATAAATTTTGATTGTTGTGATAATGATAATCTTCTTTTAGGTGTTGTATCATTTGATTGTTCATTAGCATTTAAAGGAGATGGCACAATTACAGGTTGGAAATCTTCAATTCTATCTCCCAATTCTTCTACAGCTGCAACATTTGCATCATTCTCTAGCTTTACTCTACCAGCTGATTGAGAATTGGGTATTTCACTAGTTGGTCCATTTCCAGCTTCCAAGTCTGGGTTCAAATCCAATAGATCTAATTCACTTTGTGATATGCTTTCTTCTGGAAGACCATTGACCTCTTGGTCTGCATCCGGATGACGTGGACTGGTTGGTGCATTGCTATAATCTGCTTCTTGTGACATGATTGATCTCAACTATTTGAATCAATGATTTAGTTGGTTTAATTGAGCTTCTTGAATTGATTATATATGGATTTCATTGTCCTTATAAATATTTCAAATTGCCTCCTGGTTTTCACACTCGATCAAGTAAAAATTCGAGAAAGATCAAAACAATTCAAATCTTCAAGCAAAAATTGGTACATTTGAAAGTGCTTAGGAATCAGGGTAAAAGTGAGGTGGAAATTATGGTGTCGTTATTGAAGGTACCAGCTCCTGTGAAAGAATTATTTGACAAATTCCCAGTAGAACAATATCCTGCTGTTAAGCAGTTGACTCCAGATACAAAGAAGGAAATTGTCAATAGAAATTATAGTTTTTCAGTATCTTCAGATGATAAAACCAATGGATTGGTCACATTTAAACTTGGGACATATAATGTTTACCATCTAGATGATAATACTGTGCTTGCCACAGATCCATTATGTCTTATAGCAGAATTGGCTTTATCTATAAAGAATAATATCAAATTACCAAAATTAAACAATGATAAATCGGATTCAAATAGAAATTCATTATTTTTACTTTCACATCATGCAAATTCTCAAGGTTTTTTACCAATTTATGTCGAAGAGGAGAATCACAAAAAATCAAATAGATTAATAAAAGATAGTCAAAGTATAGATGAAATTTTACTTTCTCGTGTTCAATCAAGTTCAGAATTAATGTTAATAACACTTGTTGATAATGTTGTTTATGATTTTTGGATAACGAGTGTTCTTTTTGAATTCTCTAAAGAAGTTCAACAAGAAATTTTCACATTCAGTACATCATCTCAACAACATTATGTTAATTCATGGGGAATTGATACATTATTATCTCAATTATTGACTAGAAATGCATTTGATTTGAGAAATCCTGCAATTACAAAGCAATATCAAAATGATCCATATTCTATATTAACTAAAAGATTACCAAAATACGGTAAAGCTGTTGATTTTGAAAAAGAAAGAAATGGTAAAGAATTCGCACATGCAATGGAGAACTTAAATAGTATATTAGTGAAGAGAGGTACGACTTTTTTCAATGGTGATTCTAAACCTGGGTTATTAGATGTTAAGATTGCAAGTTATATCACTCTAGTACAAAAGTATGGACCTGGAACTGTTATATATGATGTTGTTCAAAGATATGAAAGTCTGGTTAAACACGCTGATTCTGTTATTCAATTTTGTTCATGATAGGTGATGTATATATAATATGTGTATATAGACAATCGAATGATTAAAGTTTAGTTTATGTCTATGTAAATCACACCATATACCCCTTACGTGGACAGGCTTCGACACAATCCATGTGGATAGCTATATTAACGGAAAAAAAAGCTTTAAAGGTTGTCAGATCTCGTAATTAACACTCTTTAGTACACTTTAGTACACTTTAGTACTGATTACGGTGCATACCAGCCTGCAAAGAGCTCTAGAATCCTCCCAAAACAGCTCTTTCCTGGTAGCAACATGAAACAGACTCTTCCCAGCATCAGCAAAGAGTCCTAAAGAGCACCAAAGTCCCTGCTGTTCCTTGCGTTTCAGATTCTCAGCTTGTGAATTTGTTAATTGTATGCGTCTCAGATTCTCGCTTTGTTTTGATTTCCCGTCGCCCCAAAAAAAAACCGGTAAATTCAGATTTGTTTCAAAAAAGTGTTATGAAACATACTTAAAACAACAAACATCCATCCAAATTCCAATCACAACAACTTGAACAATTTTACACTGTGTGCAATCAAAAGAGTGGTGAATAAGTGTACCAACACGCGTTCAGGAAAGATTTTAACCAGTTCGAACAGTTTCAGAGTTGAAATATTACTAAATATCCTGTTTTTCTGAAATTCAAATCTTACATACCCAGTAAAAGGAGAACAAAAGTATAGATTTTTACACCAACATTCGTTTTAGTTTCAACAACACCAAAGAGATATCATTTGGAAGAAGAGTCAAGTGTAGTGATACATACCAGTTTCACTCTCAGATACATCAAGAAGAAACCAGCTTCATACCATCAGTTTTTAAAGCACAATTCACATTCGTTTTATCATAGGTTTCAACTTAGTTTTGTTTTATAACATCAAGGAAAAAGGACAATAATATAACAATACAATCAGCAAATACAACATAATGAGTAATTCAAAAGCTACTGGAAGTACAGAAGCTATTTTAGCAGACCATTCAAGTATTGATGTTTCTCCAGCTCAAGTTGAAGAAAATTTAAGACTTATTGAAGATTTAAAATTCTTTTTAGCAACAGCTCCAGCTAATTGGCAAAAAAATCAAATCATTAGAAGATATTATTTAAATCACGATGAAGGTTTTGTATCATGTGTTCTTTGGAATAATTTATATTTCATTACAGGTACTGATATTGTCCGTTGTATTGTTTACAGATTTGAACAATTTGGTAGAGAAATTACTGATAGAAAGAAATTTGAAGAAGGTATATTTTCAGATTTAAGAAGTTTAAAATGTGGTTCAGATGCTGTATTAGAAGCTTCAAAATCACCATTCTTGGAATTTTTATACAAAAATTCATGTCTTAGAACTCAAAAAAAGCAAAAAGTTTTCTTTTGGTTTAGTGTTCCTCATGATAAATTATTTGCTGATGCATTAGAAAGAGATTTGAAAAAGGAAATCATGTCACAAAATGGTACTACAAGATCTAAAAATGAACCTTCATTATCATTTCAATATGATGATTCTAAACCTTTATATGAACAATTGGTTGATCATTTAGAAAATAAGAAGAAATTATATGCATCTTCAGATGTTTCATCAATAAGTGGAGATTTAATAAGTGATCAACAATTACCACAATCTTCACAAACAACAGAAATTGAACCTTCACAAATTGAACCACAAACTTTTTATATTAAAGAAGAAGAAGATAATCAATTTAATGTGATACGAGAAGATAATGATTTCCCATTAGATTATTTCCCTATACATGAAAGTAACGAACCAGTTATGATTGATCCATCTGTTTTCATAAATCCACCAGATGTTTATAATGATCAATATTTAATTGATCAAACATATGCTAAAACACCTTATAATGAAGTTACTTTTGATACAGATGATACAGATGATCAATTTATTCCTGTGTCAGCTTATCGTCCAGGATTATTCCCACCTCCTTCACATTATTATAATACAGGTGTTGGTGCTCCAAATATACCAAATTTACCAAATACAAATCCTTATGGTCCACCACCAGCTCAACCACAATTTATAACAAATGGTCAATTTTATGATCAACAAGAAGAAGATGGAAGCTTTAATGATTTATCAGGTATTCCAGATTATCCTGTACAAGGAATGATTCCACCAAGTACAACAACAAATCCATATTATGCTGGTTATTCAGCTCCACCACCACCACCATCAGTTACAGCAGCAGCATTTGCAGCAGCTAGTGCAGCAGCAGCAGCTCAACATCAACAATATTATTATGATCAACAACAACAATTTGCACCTCAATTCCCACCACAAGCTCATTATTATCCAAGATTTGTTGATGAAATGAATGAAGATGGTGATGATGAATTATATACAGGATTTAATGGACCTCCACCACCAGGACAAATTAGATCACCATTTAGTAGAGGATTCCCATCATTCCAAGCAGCTGCTCCACCTACATCAGCTTCAAGACTAAGGCACCAACAATTCCCACCTGTGAACAATAATAATAATCATAGTAATAGAAATAAAACAAGTGGGAAAGTTTCTAAACCTGGAAGAAATTCAAATAGTAATCCATTAAGTCAAAGTGGATTGAAAAAAGTTGAACAAGATTTACAACAAAAGGGTAAGAATTCTAATGGGAAAGAAAGAGAGAGAGAAAGTATAGGTTCAAGTTCAAGAGATTTAGATAATGGGGCAACTGAAGATGATGTTGAATATAATTCATTACCAACACCAGAATCTACAGCACCAGATCCATGGCATAATTTTAATAGTACAGCAAGTATAAATCATGAACAAGTTGAAAAAATTAAATTAGAAACTACAGAACAACGTGATACTTCTGAATTGAATGATTTTTTGGAGGATAAAATATATGATGAAGGTGATGACAAGGAATAATATACTCTTTATAGAATTAGTTAATTAATGATTTTTGATTTGATTTGAATTATAACATTATGTAGTAGAAGAATGTAATAGAAGCCTCGGCAATACTCGGTTAAACAATCCCGCAATCCAGGGAGCCAGACCACCCGCGAAGTTCTAGAAGCGTCTTTGCAATTTTACAAAATGTGTCATTCATTCACATGTAATTACCGGATTGGGTAATCAAGAATCATTCCAACATTTTTGAAACTTGTAAATAAAGAGGCCAAATTTCTTAATGTCAAACGATATAAACAACAATTTTGAATTCCCACCAAAACACAGATCCAACAAACTCATCAAAACAGATTGAAAAGTGACCAAACATAAGCAAACAGGGTATAAATAAACAGCTCATCAGACACACTCACCCCCCCAATTACACGCTCAATTTAGTGCACTCAAGAAGGTCTGAGCTCTGAACGGTTTCCGGTTTTGTTTCTTTTTGAACTGAGAAATAGGAGGTGTGATTCTGATTCTACAAGTTTAAATACAACGGTTTTTGAGGTCTTTTGACAAATTACCAACAACAATTTCAATCATTATCGTTTATAACTGATCCACTTGTCTACTACTCTACCACTGTCTCTTATCATATTTGCTGTCGTGCTGAAGGAAATTGGTTTTAATCGCTAGATATTGCATCATTTTTGTATTTTCTGATTTCAGATCTGAGTGTGAGTACAAATCATCAGCAACAAGATTACAATCCTTACAGCTTATTTAAAACATATCAATTCTTTCACATCCATTATATTAGATTTTTATATTTCAATCAAGTTATTACATTTACAAAAAAAAAAGTCATACAATATTACCCCTTAGTTTTACTTCGTTCCTATTATTACTCATTTTATATTAAAACAAAAAATTAGAAAACAAAAAAATTAGAAAATTACATACTATACAAAACAACCAAACAAGCATTAGATGATTTAAAGTGATTTCAAACTGTTCAATTTATTATTTTCAACATAACAATTTTTTCTTGGTTTTAGTTTTAAAGCATTGAAAAAGAAAGGTTTTAGGTGTCCTTTTTTTTTTCACCCCAGGTTTTTACAAAGAACAATTGTGTTTCTCGTCTTACATTTGAATTAGATTCTCTATCCTAAAAAAGGAAAAGTATCAACTGCATACATTAATTCAAAGGTTTATTATATTTCATATACAACATATTTAAGTTTATCTTCAATACTTTAAGATGTCTGAGGCTTATGAGATTTACAAAGAAGGTGGTCTATTAGGAGATCGTTATCAAAAATTAGAAGATATCAGTGAAGGTGCCTTCGGTTTAGTTTCATTGGCAAAGGATATCAAAAAATCTAAATTAGTCGCTGTTAAATATATTTTCAAAGAGGAAGATGTCAATAACAAGGAAGAAAATCCTTCAAGAAGATCCACATTTACCAACCGTAATGGTCAATCATTAAAGTCTAAAATGGTTTCTAAGAAATTAACTCAAGGTATTTGTGAGGAAGCTATTTATGAGATTTCAATTCAAGAGAAAATTGGATTTCATCCTTATATTATCTCATTATTAGATTACTTTGATTCTTTTATTATCTTGGAATATTGTGCAAGAGGTGATCTTTATGAAGCTATCAAAGCTGATGCTGGTCCAACTTCAACACCAGATATTGTAAATGTTGTCTTACAATTGATTGAAGCTGTTCAATTTGTTCATTCAAAAGGTGTTTATCATCGTGATATCAAACCTGAAAATATCTTGATTTCTGATGATTGGTCAATTAGATTGACTGATTTTGGTTTAGCTTCAACAACAAGATATTGTAATGATTTTGGTGTTGGTAGTGAACGTTATATGGCACCTGAATTATTTGATCAAAAAAACATTGAGGTATATGATGCTTTAAAAGTTGATATTTGGTCAATTGGTATTTGTTTTTTGAACATTGTTTTCCATAAAAATCCTTTTGGCTCAGCAACTCATAATGATAAATCTTTCAGTCATTTTGCTAGAAATCGTGAAGCTTTATTTGATGTTTTCTCAACTATGTCAATTGATTTCTTTACCGCTTTACGTTACTCATTAACTTTAGATCCAGAGAATCGTGATTTAGATCAATTAAAATCAGAAGTTGAAGGTATTCGTTCATTAACAATTGATGATGATTTGATGTCGTTCTCTGAAGAAGTCAGTAATAATAAGAATTTCTTGGGAACAGAACCAATCAAAATCAAAAACAATGCAGTCGGAAGAAAAGCACTTGGAATTCCAACTCCAAGCACTTATATCAACAATCATTTCCAAAATTATAAAACTGAACGTTTCAATCGTAAAGATTTCTTCACTCCACCAACTGTTTCTGCTCATTATTTAGAAAAATATGAAAAATATAGGAAAACAGGAAATGGTTATAATCATAATCATAAATATGATGGTTTGAAAAATAGAGCTCATGATAATTATCATTTGATTCCACCACCATCTACACCTGGTCAACAAAGAAGATCAAGAAAAAGTTCATCATCTTCAACTGGTAAATACGTTCCACCAAGTTTAAGATCTCCAAAAATTTTCAAATCACCTTTGCAAAGTTCAGCTGTTATTGATAATAATGATATTGATGATGATTTGTTTGTTTTAGAAGAAGCTGATTCACCAGATACTAGTTTCCAAGAAGATGATCAATTTGGTGGTATTGATGATGCAATCGCTTCAATGGATTTGAATGATAAGAACTATTCTAGTGATAGTTCATCTGCTCCTTCATTATTATCCCCAATGCCTATTTACAACGATCGGAATAAAGGTTCTTCTTCAACAATCCATAATAGAAGAAGCTCTATTGAACATCGTGGTGGTTCTGGTTCTGGTTCTGATATTAGAAAGCATCAATTCACAAAGAGTGCTGATTCAGCTCTTGTTTCTGAAGACAAAGAGAATCAAGGTCCAGGTTATGTTAATGGACCAAAGAAATATGTTCCTCCTCATCATCGTGCTGATTATCCTCAATGGAGATCAACTCATAAAAAAGCTGATAGTTTCCATCACCATAACAATAATGGTAGACGTTTCAATTTCAATAATATGAAAAATGGTATAATGTCATCATCTGTTCCTACAAATAGCAAAAATGATTGGTTTGCTCAAGCCTCTAAGATGGAGTTATACGATGAAGATGTTATTGATGATGATTTTGAGAAATCTGAAGCTTATACCAGATATGCTGGTCGTGTTGCTGAGAGAACTTATAATGTTTCTTCATCTTCATCATCCTCATCTTCCCATTATTATTCTAAATTGGAAAAGAATAAGAATGTTAGAGAATCTACCCGTGAGATTCCAGCTACCGTTGTTGCTGAATGATTCGTTTTAGTTGGTGATTACTATATAATTTATTGAGGTTTTATATATTTTTTATTATGAATGTTTATGAATTTATGCCCTGATGTTGATCATTATCGTTATTGTAGATTACAAATATTTTAATTGAATGGAAATCGTCAATTTAATTATAAATAAATGTTTTCTAAATCTATTGTACATTATATGCTTGGTTTGCATTACTTGAGAATTGTCTTCAAGAAAATGGCACCTAATGAGGCCAAAACAATGTATTTGGCATAATTATTTTCAGTTGGTGTATCCTTTATATTGATAACATTTGCACCATATTGATTGATTGTGGAACTGTCAACATTCTTAACGCGTGTAACATTGTCTGATGAAGTTGTTGTATTTGATGCTGTATTTGAAGTTTCTTCTTCTTCTTCTTTATGATTCAGCAGATATAGAATATCATCTTCAATTTCGTCTGCAACGGCACTTTGAACATTACCAAAAAAATCGGTAATCAGAACTTTTGATGGATCTCTATTGTATAGATCTGTTCTGACACCAGCGTGTGAATGGATTTTATCAAATGTATAGAAATCGAATAAATCTTGTAATGTTAAAGTTGAATTTCTTTCAATCTTTTCAGAGAATTCCAAATTATAATAAGTGAATCTATCGATGACAGCCACACCGATTTCCACATCACTATGATGCGAATATGAACTTTCTTCAAATTCTGATGAACCACATGCAAGAATGTTTGGTGAATAAAATTTGGTATACATTGTGTTTGCTTGACATGTATCAATCATGAAGAAGATCTCGTTATATCTTTTCTTTTCGTGCATTTGTTCAAAAGCATCAGCAATATCCCAAGCACTAATTTCTTCAGCATCTTGAAATTTTAAAAACTCATTACCACCATGACCTGTCATGTAAATAAATATATTTGAATTTTCATCGGTGAGTAATCTCTTTGAACGTGGATGATCTGGTCCCCATCTATCTGTTAATAGTCTGATAAAATTTTCCACTGTAACTTCATTACCTCTATAATCAACTTCTATACTTTCACCATATAAATCAATAGCTCTATCTTGGTTGTTGAACACAGAACCAGGGAATAAATTTCTGGAGTTACAAGCAACATCATCACTTAACATTAAAATAATTTGTGAATCTGGAATACCTAATCTCTTCACAGTTCTGTACATACTCAAAACATTTGCCATATGTCTATAGTTGAACCAAAATCTTGATGTTGAGACCAAAACAGCCCAGTTATTTGTATGACGAGGATCTGAATCACCAGACTCATTTTCGAGCGCTAAAGCTGGAGATAAAAACAGAAAGGCGCATAAAAGCCTTATGATAGAACTGAAAGACACCAACATGATGATGGAATATGTTTGGTGAGTTATGGGACCCTGTGTGGAGTTGCGTGTGGAATTGTTTATGTCTGGTGAACCAAATTTAATTTACGTTACAAATCATCAACAAAAATCGCGAATATTTCGTTTTTTTTATAACAGCGAAAAGTTTAATATATCCAAAAGATGGAAGACCACCATGGATTTGGTGAGGGTATTTTCGGTTTTTGAGATTATAAAGTAATATTATAAGCATGAATTTTCTAATTTATGCTGTTGATGTTCTATAAAACGAGGTAACTTTTAGTTTCAATATGGCGCAACTAGGTTATTTGTAGCACGCATACCGGGTCAGGGTTGCTTAACCATAATGTAGAACATTTTATGATATTGATCTGAAATAAATTGCATTTTGAAAACAAAGACTTTAAACAAACTCTGAGGTCCAGTTGAAACTGATTATGCAGATATAGTACATGGTTAATCTGATGAAAGAACTTCCCAAAATATCAACGTTGCTTTACAACGGTTTAAAGGCACACTATGTCAAACCACAACAACAATGTCTATTTCATTTATTTTCCAGAAGGCAATATTCAACAGAATCAAACCAAATACGGCTTAGGGATTATCAACAGAAATGTATTGATTCATGCTTAGATGCATTGAACAACAAGAGAAGAAGAATTGGTGTTAGTTTGCCCACAGGTGGTGGTAAAACTGTCGTATTTTCAAGTTTAATAGATCAAGTGAAGCCTAGAGAAGGGTATGGTAATAAGACATTAATATTAGCTCATAGAACTGAACTTATTCAACAAGCTGCTAAAACCGTGAAAAGCATTCTTCCATCAAAATTGATTGAAGTTGAAATGGCCAAATATCACTCGTCTGGTGATTGTGACGTTGTTGTTGCCTCAGTTCAAACGTTAATGAGAGGAAGATTAGAAAAATTTAATCCTAAAGACTTCAAATTGTTAATTATAGATGAAGCACACCATGCTGCTGCTGACAGTTATCGGAAAATAATAGATTATTTTGGAGGTACTCACTCTAATTCAGATGTTGCAATTACCGGGTTTTCAGCTACTTTACAAAGAGATGACGATAAGAACTTATCTGATGCTTTTGATGAAGTTGTTTTTCATATGACCACAGATGAAATGGTTAAAAGTAAACATTTAAGTGAAGCTAAATTCACAACAGTCAGGCTTTCAAATGCTGATTTGAGTAAAGTTGGTGTTTCTAAAGGTGAATTTGTGATATCTAAACTTTCAAAAGCAGTTAATAATGATATCAACAATGAATTAGTTTTAAGAACATACTTGCATTTCGTTAGTACATTGAAAGTGAAGTCTACGATGCTATTTGGTGTTGATATTAAACATGTCAAAGACTTGACAGAGCTTTTCAGAAATCGAGGCATAAATGCAGATTATGTTACTGCAAATACCCATGCAAAAGTAAGAGTTGAGGTTGTCGATGATTTTAGAAAAGGTAAGATCCAGGTATTAATGAACTGTGGTATCTTTACGGAAGGTACTGATATCCCAAATATTGACTGTTTATTGTTGGTGCGTCCTACGGCTTCAAAAAATCTTTTGATCCAAATGATCGGGAGAGGTTTAAGACTTCACAAATCTAAAGAATTTTGTCACATTGTGGATTTTGTTGGTATTAATAACAACAATATTGTTTCAGTTCCAACGTTACATGGGCTACCAGGCGATGCAGAAATTAGAGACCTAACACCAGAACAAATTGAAGAAAGGAGAATTAAACATGAAAAGTACCTAGAGAGGAAGGAACAAGAATTGGAAAAGCAGAAACAGCTGGAGCTAAAGATGGAAATTCTGAAAGCAGAAGAATATTTGAAAACCGGTGTTAGAGATGACGCACCAGTTGTTGAGGTTGATGAATCCCAGTTTATGAATACAAATATAGATTTACGAACCTTCGAGTCGTTTGAGGAGTTTTTGAAGAATGGTGACCTTGGAAAAGAGACTGATTTATATTATATTGCATCATCACAATATCCCTTGTGCCGTATAGATAACAATACGTGGGTTCTTCCATATCCGAGCGGTAAAGGTGATATTCATTTACGACTCCAAAGGCATCAAAGGTTAGTCACAAAGGAATTTTTTAAAGCAGTTTCAGTTACGGGAATTTATAAAACTAAAAGTCAAGCAGAAGCGTTGAGGGATGCCAAAGGACCAATTTACACACTTGCATCATACACTTTGAACCCACGCTTTGGAGAGAAAATGTGGGACAAGATGTATAAAAGTAAATTATTACTGCCATTTTCTAAAGATGTTAGGATACCATTGAGTTATATTACAAAGCTGCTAAGAGAAGTTGCCGGTGCTAGAAATTTGACCAAAACGGCTTTTTGGAGATCTGAACCACCTACAATCAAACAATTGCGTTCTGTGGTTGCAATGATGAAACGTTCTTCAAAGAAACTTGAAATCACACATATAAATCAATTACCCAACTTAACTAAAGGTGAAGTGGCTGATTTTATGACTTCAGTTAACATTTCAAATACCCAGTATCCTAGATCAATATTATACAACAAGCTACAGAAGAAGGCCAAGGAACAAGAAGAGCTATATCCTGAAAAGACGTTAAAATCTGAGTATGAAATTCTTCATCCATCAGCTCCGGAGAAAAGTACTCGTTCATTTGAGGACTCTTCTGCAGTTTTTGAAGATACATCAATAGATAAGCCAATGTCGTACCAGAATTTCAAAGAATCAGAAAAGCAGCGTCAGAAAAAGCTTCAAAATGTTAGAAGGAAATACCTTTACTCAAAAGGGGGATCATCTCCTGGCTCTAGAAGTCTTGAAGGTTTTCATGAACCAAAGTTTTAATGATCAATTGAAAAGATATAGATAGATCTAATAAACACATGTAAATATCCAGAAATG
The DNA here is from genome assembly GCF_000313485.1 of Hansenula ciferrii. Taxonomy (NCBI): domain Eukaryota; kingdom Fungi; phylum Ascomycota; class Saccharomycetes; order Phaffomycetales; family Wickerhamomycetaceae; genus Hansenula; species Hansenula ciferrii. The sequence continues at coordinate 192 of NW_011887632.1, read as the reverse complement.
GAATATTTCCGTATCGAGATCACACGCTTACCGCGAAATCATAACCAAGTTTTCAAACTAGCGAAGCTGACAGCTTTCAACGAAAACACAAATTATAGGTGAACAACAACTATATTTCAACTACCAACCTGATCTTGTTCAGAGGCAAAACTTTGTGTGTACAATTAAATTCCTCCATTGGTGTTGGAACCG